>NW_027140271.1:0-60827 GCF_036365525.1 Heterodontus francisci | reverse complement strand
TTGTCCCCGGGGTATCACACTGTCCCCCGGGTATCACACTGTCCCCGGTAATCACACTGACCCCGGGTATCACACTGTCCCCGGGTATCACACTGTCCCCCGGTAATCACACTGTCCCCCGGTATCACACTGACCCCCGGGTATCACACTGTCCCCCGGGTATCACACTGTCCCCGGTAATCACACTGTCCCCCGGTATCACACTGTCCCCCGGGTATCACACTGTCCCCCGGGTATCACACTGACCCCGGTAATCACACTGTCCCCCGGGTATCACACTGTCCCCCGGTAATCACACTGTCCCCCGGTAATCACACTGTCCCCCGGGTATCACACTGTCCCCCGGGTATCACACTGTCCCCCGGTAATCACACTGTCCCCCGGTAATCACACTGTCCCCCGGGTATCACACTGTCCCCCGGGTATCACACTGTCCCCCGGTAATCACACTGTCCCCCGGTAATCACACTGTCCCCGGGTATCACACTGTCCCCCGGGTATCACACTGACCCCCGGTAATCACACTGTCCCCCGGTAATCACACTGTCCCTCGATAATCACACTGTCCCCCGGTAATCACACTGTCCCCCGGTAATCACACTGTCCCCCGGGTATCACACTGTCCCCCGGTAATCACACTGTCCCCCGGTAATCACACTGTCCCCCGGGTATCACACTGTCCCCCGGGTATCACACTGTCCCCCGGTAATCACACTGTCCCCCGGTAATCACACTGTCCCCCGGTAATCACACTGTCCCCCGGTAATCACACTGTCCCCCGGTAATCACACTGTCCCCCGGTAATCACACTGTCCCCCGGTAATCACACTGTCCCCGGGTATCACACTGTCCCCCGGTAATCACACTGTCCCCCGGTATCACACTGTCCCCCGGGTATCACACTGTCCCCCGGGTATCACACTGTCCCCCGGTAATCACACTGTCCCCCGGTAATCACACTGTCCCCCGGTAATCACACTGTCCCCCGGGTATCACACTGACCCCCGGGTATCACACTGTCCCCCGGGTATCACACTGTCCCCCGGTAATCACACTGTCCCCCGGGTATCACACTGTCCCCCGGGTATCACACTGACCCCCGGGTATCACACTGTCCCCCGGGTATCACACTGTCCCCCGGTAATCACACTGTCCCCGGGTATCACACTGTCCCCCGGGTATCACACTGTCCCCCGGGTATCACACTGTCCCACCGGGTATCACACTGTCCCCCGGTAATCACACTGTCCCCCGGGTATCACACTGTCCCCCGGGTATCACACTGTCCCCCGGTAATCACACTGTCCCCCGGGTATCACACTGTCCCCCGGGTATCACACTGTCCCCCGGTAATCACACTGACCCCCGGGTATCACACTGTCCCCCGGGTATCACACTGTCCCCCGGTAATCACACTGTCCCCCGGGTATCACACTGTCCCACCGGGTATCACACTGTCCCACCGGGTATCACACTGTCCCCCGGGTATCACACTGTCCCCCGGTAATCACACTGTCCCCCGGGTATCACACTGTCCCCCGGGTATCACACTGTCCCCCGGGTATCACACTGTCCCCCGGGTATCACACTGTCCCACCGGGTATCACACTGTCCCCCGGGTATCACACTGACCCCCGGGTATCACACTGTCCCCCGGGTATCACACTGTCCCCCGGTAATCACACTGTCCCCCGGGTATCACACTGTCCCCCGGGTATCACACTGTCCCCCGGGTATCACACTGTCCCACCGGGTATCACACTGTCCCCCGGTAATCACACTGTCCCCCGGGTATCACACTGTCCCCCGGGTATCACACTGTCCCACCGGGTATCACACTGTCCCACCGGGTATCACACTGTCCCCGGGTATCACACTGTCCCCCGGGTATCACACTGTCCCCCGGGTATCACACTGTCCCCCGGGTATCACACTGTCCCCGGGTATCACACTGTCCCCCGGTAATCACACTGTCCCCCGGGTATCACACTGTCCCCCGGGTATCACACTGTCCCACCGGGTATCACACTGTCCCCCGGGTATCACACTGTCCCCCGGGTATCACACTGTCCCCCGGGTATCACACTGTCCCCCGGGTATCACACTGTCCCCCGGGTATCACACTGTCCCACCGGGTATCACACTGTCCCACCGGGTATCACACTGTCCCCGGGTATCACACTGTCCCCCGGGTATCTCACACTGTCCCCCGGGTATCACACTGTCCCCCGGTAATCACACTGTCCCCCGGGTATCACACTGTCCCACCGGGTATCACACTGTCCCCCGGGTATCACACTGTCCCCCGGGTATCACACTGTCCCCCGGGTATCACACTGTCCCCCGGTAATCACACTGTCCCTCGGTAATCACACTGTCCCCCGGGTATCACACTGTCCCCCGGGTGTCACACTGACCCCCGGGTATCACACTGTCCCCCGGGTATCACACTGTCCCTCGGTAATCACACTGTCCCCCGGGTATCACACTGTCCCCCGGGTATCACACTGTCCCCCGGGTATCACACTGTCCCCCGGGTATCACACTGTCCCTCGATAATCACACTGTCCCCCGGTATCACACTGTCCCCCGGGTATCACACTGTCCCTCGATAATCACACTGTCCCCCGGGTATCACACTGTCCCCCGGGTATCACACTGTCCCCCGGTAATCACACTGTCCCCCGGGTATCACACTGACCCCCGGGTATCACACTGTCCCCCGGTAATCACACTGTCCCCCGGGTATCACACTGTCCCCCGGGTATCACACTGACCCCCGGGTATCACACTGTCCCTCGATAATCACACTGTCCCCCGGGTATCACACTGTCCCCCGGTAATCACACTGTCCCCCGGGTATCACACTGTCCCTCGATAATCACACTGTCCCCCGGGTATCACACTGTCCCCCGGGTATCACACTGTCCCCCGGGTATCACACTGTCCCCCGGGTATCACACTGACCCCCGGGTATCACACTGTCCCTCGATAATCACACTGTCCCCCGGGTATCACACTGTCCCCCTGGGTATCACACTGACCCCCGGGTATCACAGTGTCCCCCGGGTATCACACTGTCCTTCGATAATCACACTGTCCCCCGGGTATCACACTGTCCCCCGGGTATCACACTGTCCCCGGGTATCACACTGTCCCCCGGGTATCACACTGTCCTTCGATAATCACACTGTCCCCTGGGTATCACACTGTCCCCCGGGTATCACACTGTCCCCGGGTATCACACTGTCCCCCGGGTATCACACTGTCCTTCGATAATCACACTGTCCCCCGGGTATCACACTGTCCCCCGGGTATCACACTGACCCCCGGGTATCACACTGTCCCCCGGGTATCACACTGTCCCCGGTAATCACACTGTCCCCCGGGTATCACACTGTCCCCGGGTATCACACTGTCCCCCGGTAATCACACTGTCCCCCGGGTATCACACTGTCCCCCGGGTATCACACTGTCCCCCGGTAATCACACTGTCCCCGGGTATCACACTGTCCCCCGGGTATCACACTGTCCTTCGATAATCACACTGTCCCCCGGGTATCACACTGTCCCCCGGGTATCACACTGTCCCCGGGTATCACACTGTCCCCCGGGTATCACACTGTCCTTCGATAATCACACTGTCCCCCGGGTATCACACTGTCCCCCGGGTATCACACTGACCCCCGGGTATCACACTGTCCCCCGGGTATCACACTGTCCCCCGGGTATCACACTGTCCCCCGGTAATCACACTGTCCCCCGGGTATCACACTGTTCCCCGGGTATCACACTGTCCCCGGGTATCACACTGTCCCCCGGTAATCACACTGTCCCCCGGGTATCACACTGTCCCCCGGGTATCACACTGTCCCCCGGGTATCACACTGTCCCTCGATAATCACACTGACCCCCGGGTATCACACTGTCCCCCGGTAATCACACTGTCCCCCGGGTATCACACTGTCCCCGGGTATCACACTGTCCCCCGGGTATCACACTGTCCCCCGGTAATCACACTGACCCCCGGGTATCACACTGTCCCCCGGGTATCACACTGTCCTTCGATAATCACACTGTCCCCCGGGTATCACACTGTCCCCCGGGTATCACACTGTCCCTCCATAATCACACTGTCCCCCGGGTATCACACTGTCCCCCGGGTATCACACTGTCCCCCGGGTATCACACTGTCCCCCGGTAATCACACTGTCCCCCGGGTATCACACTGACCCCCGGGTATCACACTGTCCCCCGGGTATCACACTGTCCCCCCGGTAATCACACTGACCCCGGGTATCACACTGTCCCCCGGGTATCACACTGTCCCCCGGGAATCACACTGTCCCTCCATAATCACACTGTCCCCCGGGTATCACACTGTCCCCCGGGTATCACACTGTCCCCCGGGTATCACACTGTCCCCCGGTAATCACACTGTCCCCCGGGTATCACACTGACCCCCGGGTATCACACTGTCCCCCGGTAATCACACTGTCCCCCGGGTATCACACTGTCCCCGGGTATCACACTGTCCCCCGGGTATCACACTGTCCCCCGGTAATCACACTGTCCCCCGGGTATCACACTGTCCCCCGGGTATCACACTGTCCCCGGGTATCACACTGTCCCCCGGGTATCACACTGTCCCCCGGGTATCACACTGACCCCCGGGTATCACACTGTCCCCCGGGTATCACACTGTCCCCGGGTATCACACTGTCCCCCGGGTATCACACTGTCCCCCGGGTATCACACTGTCCCTCCATAATCACACTGTCCCCCGGGTATCACACTGTCCCCCGGGTATCACACTGTCCTTCGATAATCACACTGTCCCCCGGGTATCACACTGACCCCCGGTAATCACACTGTCCCCCGGGTATCACACTGTCCCCCGGGTATCACACTGTCCCCCGGTAATCACACTGTCCCCCGGGTATCACACTGTCCCCGGGTATCACACTGTCCCCCGGGTATCACACTGTCCCCCGGTAATCACACTGTCCCCCGGGTATCACACTGTCCCCCGGGTATCACACTGTCCCCGGGTATCACACTGTCCCCCGGGTATCACACTGTCCCCCGGGTATCACACTGACCCCCGGGTATCACACTGTCCCCCGGGTATCACACTGTCCCCCGGGTATCACACTGTCCCCCGGGTATCACACTGTCCCTCGATAATCACACTGTCCCCCGGGTATCACACTGTCCCTCGATAATCACACTGTCCCCCGGGTATCACACTGTCCCTCCATAATCACACTGTCCCCCGGGTATCACACTGTCCCCCGGGTATCACACTGTCCCCCGGGTATCACACTGTCCTTCGATAATCACACTGTCCCCCGGGTATCACACTGTCCGCCCGGGTATCACACTGTCCCCCGGGTATCACACTGTCCCCCGGGTATCACACTGTCCTTCGATAATCACACTGTCCCCCGGGTATCACACTGTCCTTCGATAATCACACTGTCCCCGGGTATCACACTGTCCCCCGGGTATCACACTGTCCTTCGATAATCACACTGTCCCCCGGGTATCACACTGTCCCCCGGGTATCACACTGTCCCTTGATAATCACACTGTCCCCGGGTATGACACTGACCCCCGGGTATCACACTGTCCCCCGGGTATCACACTGTCCTTCGATAATCACACTGTCCCCCGGGTATCACACTGTGCCCCGGGTATCACACTGTCCCCCGGGTATCACACTGTCCCTCGATAATCACACTGTCCGCCCGGGTATCACACTGTCCCCCGGGTATCACACTGTCCCTCGATAATCACACTGTCCCCGGGTATCACACTGTCCCCCGGGTATCACACTGACCCCCGGGTATCACACTGTCCCCCGGGTATCACACTGTCCCTCGATAATCACACTGTCCCCCGGGTATCACACTGTCCCCCGGTAATCACACTGTCCCCCGGGTATCACACTGTCCCCCGGGTATCACACTGTCCCTCGATAATCACACTGTCCGCCCGAGTATCACACTGTCCCCCGGGTATCACACTGTCCCTCGATAATCACACTGACCCCGGGTATCACACTGTCCCCCGGGTATCACACTGTCCCTCGATAATCACACTGTCCGCCCGAGTATCACACTGTCCCCCGGGTATCACACTGTCCCCCGGGTATCACACTGTCCCCCGGGTATCACACTGTCCCCCGGGTATCACACTGTCCTCCGGGTATCACACTGTCCCCCGGGTATCACACTGTCCCCCGGGTATCACACTGTCCTCCGGGTATCACACTGTCCCCCGGGTATCACACTGTCCGCCCGGGTATCACACTGTCCGCCCGGGTATCACACTGACCCCCGGGTATCACACTGTCCCCCAGGTATCACACTGTCCCTCGATAATCACACTGTCCCCCGGGTATCACACTGTCTCCCGGGTATCACACTGTCCCCCGGGTATCACACTGTCCTTCGATAATCACACTGTCCCCCGGGTATCACACTGTCTCCCGGGTATCACACTGTCCCCCGGGTATCACACTGTCTCCCGGGTATCACACTGTCCCCCGGGTATCACACTGTCCTTCGATAATCACACTGTCCCCCGGGTATCACACTGTCTCCCGGGTATCACACTGTCCCCCGGGTATCACACTGTCCTTCGATAATCACACTGTCCCCCGGGTATCACACTGTCCCCCCGGGTATCACACTGTCCCCCGGGTATCACACTGTCCCCCGGGTATCACACTGTCCCCCGGGTATCACACTGTCCTCCGGGTATCACACTGTCCCCCGGGTATCACACTGTCCGCCCGGGTATCACACTGTCCGCCCGGGTATCACACTGACCCCCGGGTATCACACTGTCCCCCAGGTATCACACTGTCCCTCGATAATCACACTGTCCCCCGGGTATCACACTGTCTCCCGGGTATCACACTGTCCCCCGGGTATCACACTGTCCTTCGATAATCACACTGTCCCCCGGGTATCACACTGTCCCCCGGGTATCACACTGTCCCTCGATAATCACACTGACCTCCGGGTATCACACTGTCCCCCGGGTATCACACTGTCCCCCGGGTATCACACTGACCCCCGGGTATCACACTGTCCCCCGGGTATCACACTGACCCCCGGGTATCACACTGTCCCCCGGGTATCACACTGTCTCCCGGTAATCACACTGTCCCCCCGGGTATCACACTGTCCCCGGGTATCACACTGACCCCCGGGTATCACACTGTCCCTCGATAATCACACTGTCCTCCGGGTATCACACTGTCCCCCGGGTATCACACTGTCCCTCGATAATCACACTGTCCCCCGGGTATCACACTGTCCTCCGGGTATCACACTGTCCCTCGATAATCACACTGACCCCCGGGTATCACACTGTCCCTCGATAATCACACTGTCCTCTGGGTATCACACTGTCCCTCGATAATCACACTGTCCCCCGGGTATCACACTGTCCTCCGGGTATCACACTGTCCCTCGATAATCACACTGTCCCCCGGGTATCACACTGTCCCTCGATAATCACACTGTCCCCCGGGTATCACACTGACCCCCGGGTATCACACTGTCCCCCGGTAATCACACTCTCCCTCGATAATCACACTGTCCCCCGGGTATCACACTGTCCTCCGGGTATCACACTGTCCCCCGGGTATCACACTGTCCTCCGGGTATCACACTGTCCCCCGGGTATCACACTGTCCCTCCGGGTATCACACTGTCCCCCGTGTATCACACTGTCCCTCCGGGTATCACACTGACCCGCGGGTATCACACTGTCCTCCGGGTATCACACTGACCCCGGGTATCACACTGACCCCCGGGTATCACACTGTCCCTCGATAATCACACTGACCCCCGGGTATCACACTGTCCCTCGATAATCACACTGTCCTCTGGGTATCACACTGTCCCCCGGTAATCACACTGTCCCTCGATAATCACACTGTCCCCCGGGTATCACACTGTCCCCCGGGTATCACACTGACCCCCGGGTATCACACTGTCCCCCGGGTATCACACTGTCCCCCGGGTATCACACTGTCCCTCGATAATCACACTGACCCCGGGTATCACACTGACCCCCGGGTATCACACTGTCCCCCGGGTATCACACTGTCCCTCCGGGTATCACACTGTCCCTCCGGGTATCACACTGACCCCCGGGTATCACACTGTCCTCCGGGTATCACACTGACCCCGGGTATCACACTGTCCCCCGGGTATCACACTGTCCCCCGATAATCACACTGACCCCGGGTATCACACTGTCCTCCGGGTATCACACTGTCCCTCGATAATCACACTGTCCTCCGGGTATCACACTGACCCCGGGTATCACACTGTCCCCCGGGTATCACACTGACCCCGGGTATCACACTGACCCCGGGTATCACACTGTCCCCCGGGTATCACACTGTCCCCCGGGTATCACACTGACCCCGGGTATCACACTGTCCCCCCGGGTATCACACTGACCCCCGGGTATCACACTGTCCCTCGATAATCACACTGTCCTCCGGGTATCACACTGACCCCGGGTATCACACTGTCCCCCGGGTATCACACTGACCCCGGGTATCACACTGACCCCGGGTATCACACTGTCCCCCGGGTATCACACTGTCCCCCGGGTATCACACTGTCCCTCGATAATCACACTGACCCCGGGTATCACACTGTCCTCCGGGTATCACACTGACCCCCGGGTATCACACTGACCCCCGGATATCACACTGTCCCTCGATAATCACACTGTCCTCCGGGTATCACACTGACCCCGGGTATCACACTGTCCCCCGGGTATCACACTGACCCCGGGTATCACACTGACCCCGGGTATCACACTGTCCCCCGGGTATCACACTGTCCCCCGGGTATCACACTGACCCCGGGTATCACACTGTCCCCCCGGGTATCACACTGTCCCCCGGGTATCACACTGACCCCCGGGTATCACACTGTCCCCCGGGTATCACACTGACCCCGGGTATCACACTGTCCCTCGATAATCACACTGTCCCCCGGGTATCACACTGTCCTCCGGGTATCACACTGACCCCCGGTAATCACACTGACCCCCGGGTATCACACTGTCCCCCGGGTATCACACTGACCCCGGGTATCACACTGTCCCTCGATAATCACACTGTCCCCCGGGTATCACACTGTCCCTCGATAATCACACTGTCTCCTGGGTATCACACTGTCCCTCGATAATCACACTATCCCCCAGGTATCACACTGTCCCACCGGGTATCACACTGTCCCCCGGGTATCACACTGTCCCCCGGGTATCACACTGTCCCTCGATAATCACACTGTCCCCCGGGTATCACACTGTCCCCCGGGTATCACACTGTCCCCCGGGTATCACACTGTCCTTCGATAATCACACTGTCCCCCGGGTATCACACTGTCCCTCGATAATCACACTGTCCCCGGGTATCACACTGTCCCCCGGGTATCACACTGTCCTTCGATAATCACACTGTCCCCCGGGTATCACACTGTCCTTCGATAATCACACTGTCCCCCGGGTATCACACTGTCCCCCGGGTATCACACTGTCCCTCGATAATCACACTGTCCCCGGGTATGACACTGACCCCCGGGTATCACACTGTCCCCCGGGTATCACACTGTCCTTCGATAATCACACTGTCCCCCGGGTATCACACTGTCCCTCGATAATCACACTGTCCGCCCGGGTATCACACTGTCCCCCGGGTATCACACTGTCCCTCGATAATCACACTGTCCGCCCGGGTATCACACTGTCCCCCGGGTATCACACTGTCCCTCGATAATCACACTGTCCCCGGGTATCACACTGTCCCCCGGGTATCACACTGACCCCCGGGTATCACACTGTCCCCCGGGTATCACACTGTCCCTCGATAATCACACTGTCCCCCGGGTATCACACTGTCCCCCGGTAATCACACTGTCCCCCGGGTATCACACTGTCCCTCGATAATCACACTGTCCGCCCGGGTATCACACTGACCCCCGGGTATCACACTGTCCCCCGGGTATCACACTGTCCCTCGATAATCACACTATCCCCCAGGTATCACACTGTCCCACCGGGTATCACACTGTCCCCCGGGTATCACACTGTCCCCCGGGTATCACACTGTCCCCCGGGTATCACACTGTCCCACCGGGTATCACACTGTCCCTCGGGTATCTCACTGTCCCTCGATAATCACACTGTCTCCTGGGTATCACACTGTCCCTCGATAATCACACTATCCCCCGGGTATCACACTGTCCCTCGATAATCACACTGTCTCCTGGGTATCACACTGTCCCTCGATAATCACACTATCCCCCGGGTATCTCACTGTCCCTCGATAATCACACTGTCTCCTGGGTATCACACTGTCCCTCGATAATCACACTATCCCCCGGGTATCACACTGTCCCTCGATAATCACACTATCCCCCGGGTATCACACTGTCCCTCGATAATCACACTGTCTCCTGGGTATCACACTGTCCCTCGATAATCACACTGACCCCCGGGTATCACACTGACCCCCGGGTATCTCACTGTCCCTCGATAATCACACTGTCCCCCGGGTATCACACTGTCCCCCGGGTATCACACTGTCCCACCGGGTATCACACTGTCCCCCGGGTATCACACTGTCCCCCGGGTATCACACTGTCCCCCGGGTATCACACTGTCCCCCGGGTATCACACTGTCCCCCGGGTATCACACTGTCCCACCGGGTATCACACTGTCCCTCGGGTATCTCACTGTCCCTCGATAATCACACTGTGCCCCGGGTATCACACTGTCCCCCGGGTATCACACTGTCCCCCGGGTATCACACTGTCCCCCGGGTATCACACTGTCCCACCGGGTATCACACTGTCCCTCGGGTATCTCACTGTCCCTCGATAATCACACTATCCCCCGGGTATCACACTGTCCCTCGATAATCACACTGTCTCCTGGGTATCACACTGTCCCTCGATAATCACACTATCCCCCAGGTATCACACTGACCCCCGGTTATCACACTGTCCCCCGGGTATCACACTGTCCCCCAGGTATCACACTGTCCCCCGGGTATCACACTGTCCCACCGGGTATCACACTGTCCCTCGATAATCACACTGTCCCCCGGGTATCACACTGTCCCCCGGGTATCACACTGTCCCCCGGTAATCACACTGACCCCGGGTATCACACTGTCCCCCGGGTATCACACTGACCCCCGGGTATCACACTGACCCCCGGGTATCACACTGTCCCCCGGGTATCACACTGTCCCAACACTGTCCCCCGGGTATCACACTGTCCCAACACTGTCCCCCGGGTATCACACTGTCCCACCGGGTATCACACTGTCCCTCGATAATCACACTGTCCCCCGGTAATCACACTGTCCCCCGGGTATCACACTGTCCCCCGGGTATCACACTGTCCCCCCGGGTATCACACTGTCCCTCGATAATCACACTGACCCCCGGGTATCACACTGTCCCCCGGTAATCACACTGACCCCCGGGTATCACACTGACCCCGGGTATCACACTGTCCCCCAGGTATCACTCTGACCCCCGGTAATCACACTGTCCCCCGGGTATCACACTGTCCCTCGATAATCACACTGTCCCCCGGGTATCACACTGACCCCCGGGTATCACACTGACCCCGGGTATCACACTGTCCCCCAGGTATCACACTGACACCCGGGTATCACACTGTCCCCCGGGTATCACACTGTCCCTCGATAATCACACTGTCTCCTGGGTATCACACTGTCCCTCGATAATCACACTGTCCCCCGGGTATCACACTGTCCCCCGGGTATCACACTGTCCCCCGGGTATCACACTGTCCCCCGGTAATCACACTGTCTCCCGGGTATCACACTGTCCCTCGATAATCACACTGTCCCCCGGTAATCACACTGTCCCCCGGGTATCACACTGTCCCCCGGGTATCACACTGTCCCCCGGGTATCACACTGACCCCCGGGTATCACACTGTCCCTCGATAATCACACTGTCCCTCGATAATCACACTGTCTCCTGGGTATCACACTGTCCCTCGATAATCACACTGACCCCCGGGTATCACACTGTCCCCCGGGTATCACACTGTCCCCCGGTAATCACACTGTCTCCCGGGTATCACACTGTCCCTCGATAATCACACTGTCCCCCGGTAATCACACTGTCCCCCGGGTATCACACTGTCCCCCGGGTATCACACTGTCCCCCGGTAATCACACTGCCCCCCGGGTATCACACTGTCCCCCGGTAATCACACTGTCTCCCGGGTATCACACTGACCCCCGGGTATCACACTGTCCCTCGATAATCACACTGTCCCAAGGGTATCACACTGTCCCCCGGGTATCACACTGTCCCCCGGGTATCACACTGTCCCCCGGTAATCACACTGCCCCCCGGGTATCACACTGTCCCCCGGTAATCACACTGTCTCCCGGGTATCACACTGACCCCCGGGTATCACACTGTCCCTCGATAATCACACTGACCCCCGGGTATCACACTGACCCCCGGGTATCACACTGTCCCTCGATAATCACACTGTCCCCCGGGTATCACACTGTCCCCCGGGTATCACACTGTCCCCCCGGGTATCACACTGTCCCTCGATAATCACACTGTCCCCCGGGTATCACACTGTCCCTCGATAATCACACTGTGCCCCGGGTATCACACTGACCCCCGGGTATCACACTGTCCCCCGGTAATCACACTGTCTCCCGGGTATCACACTGACCCCCGGGTATCACACTGTCCCTCGATAATCACACTGTCCCCCGGGTATCACACTGTCCCTCGATAATCACACTGTCCCCGGGTATCACACTGTCCCTCGATAATCACACTGTCTCCCGGGTATCACACTGACCCCCGGGTATCACACTGTCCCTCGATAATCACACTGTCCCCCGGGTATCACACTGTCCCTCGATAATCACACTGACCCCCGGGTATCACACTGACCCCCGGGTATCACACTGTCCCCCGGGTATCACACTGTCCCTCGATAATCACACTGTGCCCCGGGTATCACACTGACCCCCGGGTATCACACTGTCCCCCGGGTATCACACTGTCCCTCGATAATCACACTGTGCCCCGGGTATCACACTGACCCCCGGGTATCACACTGTCCCCCGGGTATCACACTGTCCCTCGATAATCACACTGTGCCCCGGGTATCACACTGTCCCCCGGGTATCACACTGTCCCCCGGTAATCACACTGTCCCCCGGGTATCACACTGATCCCCGGGTATCACACTGTCCCCCGGGTATCACACTGTCCCCCGGGTATCACACAGACCCCCGGGTATCACACTGTCCCCCGGGTATCACACTGACCACCGGGTATCACACTGACCCCCGGGTATCACACTGTGCCCCGGGTATCACACTGACCCCCGGGTATCACACTGTCCCCCGGGTATCACACTGTCCCCCGGGTATCACACTGACCCCCGGGTATCACACTGTCCCCCGGTAATCACACTGTCCCCCGGGTATCACACTGACCACCAGGTATCACACTGACCCCCGGGTATCACACTGTCCCCCGGCACACTGTCCCCCGGTAATCACACTGTCCCCCGGGTATCACACTGTACCCCGGGTATCACACTGTCCCTCGATAATCACACTGTCCCCCGGGTATCACACTGACCCCCGGGTATCACACTGTCCCTCGATAATCACACTGTCCCCCAGGGTATCACACTGTCCCCCGGGTATCACACTGACCCCCGGGTATCACACTGACCCCCGGGTATCACACTGTCCCTCGATAATCACACTGTGCCCCGGGTATCACACTGACCCCCGGGTATCACACTGTCCCTCGATAATCACACTGTCCCCCGGGTATCACACTGACCCCCGGGTATCACACTGTCCCTCGATAATCACACTGTGCCCCGGGTATCACACTGACCCCCGGGTATCACACTGACCACCGGGTATCACACTGTCCCCCGGGTATCACACTGTCCCCCGGTAATCACACTGTCCCCCGGGTATCACACTGACCCCCGGGTATCACACTGTCCCTCGATAATCACACTGTGCCCCGGGTATCACACTGTCCCCCGGTAATCACACTGTCCCCCGTGTATCACACTGTCCCCCAGGTATCACACTGTCCCTCGATAATCACACTGTGCCCCGGGTATCACACTGTCCCCCGGGTATCACACTGACCCCCGGGTATCACACTGTGCCCCGGGTATCACACTGTCCCCCGGGTATCACACTGACCCCCGGGTATCACACTGTGCCCCGGGTATCACACTGTGCCCCGGGTATCACACTGTCCCCCGGGTATCACACTGTCCCCCGGGTTCACACTGTCCCCCAGTAATCACACTGTCCCCCGGGTATCACACTGTCCCTCGATAATCACACTGTCCCCCGGGTATCACACTGTCCCTCGATAATCACACTGTCCCCCGGGTATCACACTGTCCCCCGGTAATCACACTGTCCCCCGTGTATCACACTGTCCCCCAGGTATCACACTGTCCCTCGATAATCACACTGTGCCCCGGGTATCACACTGTCCCCCGGGTATCACACTGTCCCCTGGGTATCACACTGACCCCCGGGTATCACACTGTCCCCCGGGTATCACACTGTCCCCCGGGTATCACACTGACCCCCGGGTATCACACTGTCCCCCGGGTATCACACTGTCCCCCGGTAATCACACTGTCCCCGGGTATCACACTGTCCCCCGGTAACCACACTGTCCCCCCGGGTATCACACTGACCCCCGGGTATCACACTGTCCCCCGGGTATCACACTGTCCCCCGGTAACCACGCTGTCCCCCCGGGTATCACACTGTCCCCCGGGTATCACACTGTCCCCCGGGTATCACACTGTCCCCCGGGTATCACACTGTCCCCCGGGTATCACACTGTGCCCCGGGTATCACACTGTCCCAACACTGACCCCGGGTATCACGCTGTCCCCCGGGTATCACACTGTGCCCCGGGTATCAAACTGTCCCAACACTGTCCCCCGGGTATCACACTGTCCCAACACTGACCCCCTGGTATCACACTGTCCCCCGGTAATCACACTGACCCCGGGTATCACACTGACCCCCGGGTATCACACTGACCCCCGGGTATCACACTGTCCCCCGGTAATCACACTGACTCCGGGTATCACACTGACCCCCGGGTATCACACTGACCCCCTGGTATCACACTGTCCCCCGGGTATCACACTGACCCCCGGGTATCACACTGACCCCCGGGTATCACACTGTCCCCCTGGTATCACACTGTCCCCCGGGTATCACACTGACCCCCGGGTATCACAGTGTCCCCCGGGTATCACACTGTCCCCCGGGTATCACACTGTCCCCCGGGTATCACACTGACCCCCGGGTATCACACTGTCCCCCGGGTATCACACTGACCCCCGGGTATCACATTGTCCCCCGGGTATCACACTGTCCCAACACTGACCCCCTGGTATCACACTGACCCCCTGGTATCACACTGTCCCCCGGGTATCACACTGTCCCCTGGGTATCACACTGACCCCCGGGTATCACACTGACCCCCGGGTATCACACTGTCCCCCGGGTATCACACTGACCCCCGGGTATCACACTGACCCCCGGGTATCACACTGTCCCCCGGGTATCACAGTGTCCCCCGGGTATCACACTGTCCCAACACTGACCCCCTGGTATCACACTGTCCCCCGGGTATCACACTGACCCCCGGGTATCACACTGTCCCCCGGGTATCACACTGACCCCCGGGTATCACACTGACCCCCGGGTATCACACTGTCCCCCGGGTATCACACTGTCCCAACACTGACCCCCGGGTATCACACTGACCCCCGGGTATCGCACTGTCCCCGGGTATCACACTGTCCCAACACTGACCTCGGGTATCACACTGACCCCGGGTATCACACTGTCCCCGGGTATCACACTGTCACAACACTGACTGGTAATGGAGAGGGATAGGTATGTGCAACAGGGCAAGGTTTACAATTGGGGGAAGGGTAGATATGATGCTGTCAGGCAGGAACTGAGGAGCATAAGTTGGGAGCATATGCTGGCAGGGAAGGGCACGGTCGAAATGTGGAACTTTTTCAAGGAGCAGATAGTAGGGGCCATTGATAAGCATGTCCCTGTCAGACAGGGAAGGGATGGTCATGTGAGGGAACCGTGGTTGAAAAGAGAGGTTGAGAGTCTTGTTAGGAAGAAGAAGGATGCGTATATAAGGTTGAGGAAAAAGGGCACAGGCATAGCTCTGGAGGGATACAAGATGGCCAGGAAGGATCTGAAGAAAGGGATTAGGAGAGCTAAGAGAGGGCATGAAAAATGCTTGGCGGGTAGGATAAAAGAAAACCCCAAGGCCTTTTACGCGTATGTCAGAAATATGAGGATGACTAGGGGGACCGTAGGTCCGGTCAAGGACAATAGCGGGAGACTGTGTGTTGAGCCGGAAGAGATAAGTGAGGTTTTGAATGAGTACTTCTCTTCGGTATTTACGAATGAGAAGGGGTGTATTACTGAAGAGGACGGTGTGAAACAGACTGGTAAGCTCGAGGAAGTGCTTGTTAGGAGGGAAGATGTGTTGGGGTTTTTGAATAACTTGAAGATAGACAAGTCTCCCGGGCCTGACGGGGTATATCCAAGGATGTTATGGGAAGCAAGGGATGAAATTGCAGAGCCGCTGGCAATGATCTTTTCATCTTCTCTGCTGACGGGGGTGGTACCAGGTGATTGGAGGGTGGCAAATGTTGTGCCCCTGTTCAAGAAAGGGAATAGGAACAACCCTGGGAATTACAGGCCAGTTAGTCTTACTTCGGTGGTAGGCAAGTTGATGGAAAAGGTGCTGAGGGATAGGATTTCTGAGCATCTGGAAAGACACTGCTTGATTCGGGACAGTCAGCACGGTTTTGTGAGGGGTAGGTCTTGCCTCACAAGCCTGATTGAATTCTTTGAGCAGGTGACCAAGCAAGTGGATGAGGGTAAACCAGTGGATGTGGTGTACATGGATTTTAGTAAGGCATTTGATAAGGTCCCCCATGGTAGACTTATGGAGAAAGTCAGGAGGCATGGGATAGTGGGGAATGTGGCCAGTTGGATTAAGAATTGGCTAACTGATAGAAGGCAGAGAGTGGTCTTAGATGGTAAATACTCAGCCTGGAGCCCAGTTACCAGTGGCGTGCCGCAGGGATCAGTTCTGGGTCCTCTCCTGTTTGTGATTTTTATTAACGACTTGGATGAGGAAGTCGAAGGGTGGGTCAGTAAATTTGCAGATGATACAAAGGTTGGTGGAGTTGTGGATACCGAGGAGGGCTATTGTCGTCTGCAAAGGGACTTGGATAGGTTGCAGTGCTGGGCTGAAAAGTGGCAGATGGAGTTTAACCCTGAAAAGTGTGAGGTCGTCCATTTTGGAAGGACAAACATGAATGCAAAATACTGGGTTAACGGTAGGGTTCTTGGGCATGTGGAGGAGCAGAGAGACCTTGGGGTCTATGTGCATAGATCATTGAAAGTTGCAACTCAAGTGGATAGGGCTGTGAAGAAGGCATATGGGGTGTTAGCGTTCATTAGCAGAGGGATTGAATTTAAGAGCCGTGAGGTGATGATGCAGCTGTACAGGACCTTGGTAAGGCCTCATTTGGAGTACTGTGTGCAGTTCTGGTCGCCTCATTTTAGGAAGGATGTGGAAGCCTTGGAGAGGGTGCAGAGGAGATTTACCAGGATGTTGCCTGGAATGGAGAATAAGTCTTACGAGGAAAGGCTGAACATTCTAGGCCTCTTCTCATTAGAACGGAGAAGGATGAGGGGTGACATGATAGAGGTTTATAAGATGATCAGGGGAATAGATAGGGTAGACAGTCAGAAACTTTTTCCCCGGGTGGAGCAAAGCGTTACAAGGGGTCATAAATTTAAGGTGAAGGGTGGGAGATATAAGGGGGATGTCAGGGGAAGGTTCTTTACCCAGAGAGTGGTCGAGGCATGGAATGCCTTGCCCGGGGAAGTTGTTGAGTCAGAAACTTTAGGGACTTTCAAAAGGCTTTTGGATAGGTATATGGATAAAGGAGAATGATGGGGTATAGATTAAATTGTCCTTGACAGAGGACAAAGGATCGGCACAACATTGTGGGCCGAAGGGCCTGTTCTGTGCTGTATGTTCTATGTTCTATGTTCTATGTTCTATGACCCCGGGTATCACACTGTCCCCCGGGTATCACACTGTCCCCCGGGTATCACACTGACCCCGGGTATCACACTGTCCCCGGGTATCACACTGTCCCAACACTGACCCCCTGGTATCACACTGTCCCCCGGGTATCACACTGTCCCCCGGGTATCACACTGTCCCCTGGGTATCACACTGACCCCGGGTATCAAACTTTTCCCTGGGTATCACACTGTCCCAACACTGACCCCGGGTATCACACTGTCCCCTGGGTATGACACTGTCCCCCGGGTATCACACTGTCCCCCGGGTATCACACTGACCCCCGGGTATCACACTGACCCCGGGTATCACACTGTTCCCGGGTATCACACTGTCCCCCGGGTATCACACTGACCCCGGGTATCACACTGTCCCCGGGTATCACACTGACCCCCGGGTATCACACTGACCCCGGGTATCACACTGTCCCCGGGTATCACACTGTCCCCCGGGTATCACACTGTCCCCTGGGTATCACACTGACCCCCGGGTATCACACTGTCCCCGGGTATCACACTGTCCCCCGGGTATCACACTGACCCCCAGGTATCACACTGTCCCCCTGGGTATCACACTGTCCCCCGGGTATCACACTGACCCCCGGGTATCACACTGACCCCCGGGTATCACACTGACCCCGGGTATCACACTGTCCCCCGGGTATCACACTGACCCCCGGGTATCACACTGACCCCCGGGTATCACACTGTCCCCCGGGTATCACACTGTCCCCGGGTATCACACTGTCCCAACACTGACCCCCTGGTATCACACTGTCCCCCGGGTATCACACTGACCCCCGGGTATCACACTGTCCCCCGGGTATCACACTGACCCCCGGGTATCACACTGACCCCCGGGTATCACACTGTCCCCGGGTATCACACTGTTCCAACACTGACCCCCGGTATCACACTGTCCCCTGGGTATCACACTGTCCCCCGGGTATCACACTGTCCCCTGGGTATCACACTGACCCCCGGGTATCACACTGACCCCCGGGTATCACACTGAACCCCGGGTATCACACTGTCCCCCGTGTGTCACACTGACCCCCGGGTATCACACTGTCCCAACACTGACCCCCGGGTATCACACTGTCCCAACACTGACCCCCGGGTATCACACTGTCCCCCGGGTATCACACTGACCCCCGGGTGTCACACTGACCCCGGGTATCACACTGACCCCCGGGTATCACACTGACCCCCGGGTGTCACACTGACCCCCGGGTATCACACTGTCCCCCGGGTATCACACTGTCCCAACACTGACCCCCGGGTACCACACTGTCCCCCGGTAATCACACTGACCCCGGGTATCACACTGACCCCCGGGTATCACACTGACCCCCGGGTATCTCACTGACCCCCGGGTGTCACACTGACCCCCGGGTATCACACTGACCCCGGGTATCACACTGTCCCCCGGTAATCACACTGACCCCGGGTATCACACTGACCCCCGGGTATCACACTGTCCCCCGGGTATCACACTGTCCCAACACTGACCCCGGGTATCACAGTGTCCCCCGGGTATCACACTGTCCCAACACTGACCCCGGGTACCACACTGACCCCCGGGTATCACACTGTCCCCCGGGTATCACACTGTCCCAACACTGACCCCGGGTATCACACTGTCCCCCGGGTATCACACTGTCCCAACACTGACCCCGGGTACCACACTGACCCCCGGGTATCACACTGTCCCCCGGGTATCACACTGTCCCAACACTGTCCCCGGGTATCACACTGTCCCCCGGGTATCACACTGTCCCAACACTGACCCCGGGTATCACACTGTCCCCCGGGTATCACACTGTCCCAACACTGACCCCGGGTATCACACTGTCCCCCGGGTATCACACTGTCCCAACACTGACCCCGGGTACCACACTGACCCCCGGGTATCACACTGTCCCCCGGGTATCACACTGTCCCAACACTGACCCCGGGTACCACACTGACCCCCGGGTATCACACTGTCCCCCGGGTATCACACTGTCCCAACACTGACCCCGGGTACCACACTGACCCCCGGGTATCACACTGTCCCCCGGGTATCACACTGTCCCAACACTGACCCCGGGTATCACACTGTCCCCCGGGTATCACACTGTCCCAACACTGACCCCGGGTATCACACTGTCCCAACACTGACCCCGGGTACCACACTGACCCCCGGGTATCACACTGTCCCCCGGGTATCACACTGTCCCCCGGGTATCACACTGTCCCAACACTGACCCCGGGTATCACACTGTCCCAACACTGTCCCCGGGTATCACACTGTCCCCCGGGTATCACATTGTCCCCCGGGTATCACACTGTCCCCCGGGTATCACACTGTCCCAACACTGTCCCCGGGTATCACACTGTCCCCCGGGTATCACATTGTCCCCCGGGTATCACATTGTCCCCCGGGTATCACACTGTCCCCCGGGTATCACACTGTCCCCCGGGTATCACATTGTCTCCCGGGTATCACACTGTCCCAACACTGACCCCCGGGTATCACACTGACCCCCGGGTATCACACTGTCCCCCGGGTATCACACTGACCCCTGGGTATCACACTGTCCCCCGGATATCACACTGTCCCAACACTGTCCCCCGGTAATCACACTGACCCCGGGTATCACACTGTCCCAACACTGTCCCCCGGGTATCACACTGTCCCAACACTGACCCCCGGGTATCACACTGTCCCCCGGTAATCACACTGACCCCGGGTATCACACTGACCCCCGGGTATCACACTGTCCCCCGGTAATCACACTGACCCCCCGGGTATCACACTGACCCCCGGGTATCACACTGACCCCCGGGTATCACACTGTCCCCCGGGTATCACACTGACCCCCGGGTATCACACTGTCCCCCGGGTATCACACTGTCCCCGGGTATCACACTGACCCCCGGGTATCACACTGACCCCCGGGTATCACACTGACCCCCGGGTGTCACACTGATCGCCGGGTATCACATTGACCCCCGGGTATCACACTGTCCCCCGGTAATCACACTGTCCCCCCGGGTATCACACTGACCCCCGGGTATCACACTGTCCCCCGGGTATCACACTGTCCCCCTGGGTATCACACTGTCCCCCGGTAATCACACTGTCCCCCCGGGTATCACACTGACCCCCGGGTATCACACTGTCCCCCGGGTATCACACTGTCCCCCTGGGTATCACACTGACCCCCGGGTATCACACTGTCCCCCGGGTATCACACTGACCCCCGGGTATCACACTGTCCCCCGGGTATCACACTGTCCCCGGGTATCACACTGACCCCCGGTAATCACACTGTCCCCCGGGTATCACACTGTCCTCCGGGTATCACACTGTCCCTCGATAATCACACTGTCCCCCGGGTATCACACTGTCCCCCAGGTATCACACTGTCCCCCGGGTATCACACTGTCCCCCCGGGTATCACACTGTCCCCGGGTATCACACTGACCCCCGGGTATCACACTGACCCCCGGTAATCACACTGTCCCCCCGGTAATCACACTGTCCCCCGGGTATCACACTGTCCCCCGGGTATCACACTGTCCCCCGGGTATCACACTGTCCCTCGATAATCACACTGTCCCCCGGGTATCACACTGTCCCCCAGGTATCACACTGTCCCCCGGGTATCACACTGTCCCCGGGTATCACACTGACCCCCGGTAATCACACTGACCCCCCGGGTGTCACACTGACCGCCGGGTATCACACTGACCCCCGGGTATCACACTGTCCCCCGGGTATCACACTGTCCCCCCGGGTATCACACTGACCCCCGGTAATCACACTGACCCCCCGGGTGTCACATTGACCGCCGGGTATCACACTGACCCCCGGGTATCACACTGTCCCCCGGGTATCTCACTGTCCCCTGGGTATCACACTGTCCCTCGATAATCACACTGTGCCCCGGGTATCACACTGTCCCCCCGGTAATCACACTGTTCCCCGGGTATCACACTTTCCCCCAGGTAACACACTGTCCCCGGGTATCACACTGTCCCCCGGTAATCACACTGTCCCCCGGGTATCACACTGTCCCTCGATAATCACACTGTCCCCCGGGTATCACACTGTCCCTCGATAATCACACTGTCCCCCGGGTATCACACTGTCCCCCGGTAATCACACTGTGCCCCGGGTATCACACTGTCCCTCGATAATCACACTGTGCCCCGGGTATCACACTGTCCCCCCGGTAATCACACTGTTCCCCGGGTATCACACTTTCCCCCAGGTATCACACTGACCCCCGGTAATCACACTGACCCCCCGGGTGTCACATTGACCGCCGGGTATCACACTGACCCCCGGGTATCACACTGTCCCCCGGGTATCTCACTGTCCCCTGGGTATCACACTGTCCCTCGATAATCACACTGTGCCCCGGGTATCACACTGTCCCCCCGGTAATCACACTGTTCCCCGGGTATCACACTTTCCCCCAGGTAACACACTGTCCCCGGGTATCACACTGTCCCCCGGTAATCACACTGTCCCCCGGGTATCACACTGTCCCTCGATAATCACACTGTCCCCCGGGTATCACACTGTCCCTCGATAATCACACTGTCCCCCGGGTATCACACTGTCCCCCGGTAATCACACTGTCCCCCGGGTATCACACTGACCCCCGGGTATCACACTGTCCCCCGGGTATCACACTGACCCCCGGCTATCACACTGTCCCCGGGAAATCACACTGTCCCCCGGGTATCACACTGTCCCCCTGGGTATCACACTGACCCCCGGGTATCACACAGTCCCCCCGGGTATCACACTGTCCCCCGGGTATCACACTGTCCCTCGATAATCACACTGTCCCCCGGAAATCACACTGTCCCCCGGGTATCACACTGTCCCCCTGGGTATCACACTGACCCCCGGGTATCACACTGTCCCCCGGGTATCACACTGTCCCCCGGTAATCACACTGTCCCCGGGTATCACACTGTCCCCCGGTAACCACACTGTCCCCCCGGGTATCACACTGACCCCCGGGTATCACACTGTCCCCCGGGTATCACACTGTCCCCCGGTAACCACGCTGTCCCCCCGGGTATCTCACTGTCCCCCGGGTATCACACTGTGCCCCGGGTATCACACTGTCCCAACACTGACCCCGGGTATCACGCTTTCCCCCGGGTATCACACTGTGCCCCGGGTATCAAACTGTCCCAACACTGTCCCCCGGGTATCACACTGTCCCAACACTGACCCCCTGGTATCACACTGTCCCCCGGTAATCACACTGACCCCGGGTATCACACTGACCCCCGGGTATCACACTGACCCCCGGGTATCACACTGTCCCCCGGTAATCACACTGACTCCGGGTATCACACTGACCCCCGGGTATCACACTGACCCCCTGGTATCACACTGTCCCCCGGGTATCACACTGACCCCCGGGTATCACACTGACCCCCGGGTATCACACTGTCCCCCGGGTATCACACTGACCCCCGGGTATCACACTGACCCCCGGGTATCACACTGTCCCCCGGGTATCACACTGACCCCCGGGTATCACATTGTCCCCCGGGTATCACACTGTCCCAACACTGACCCCCTGGTATCACACTGACCCCCTGGTATCACACTGTCCCCCGGGTATCACACTGTCCCCCGGGTATCACACTGACCCCCGGGTATCACACTGACCCCCGGGTATCACACTGTCCCCCGGGTATCACACTGACCCCCGGGTATCACACTGACCCCCGGGTATCACACTGTCCCCCGGGTATCACAGTGTCCCCCGGGTATCACACTGTCCCAACACTGACCCCCTGGTATCACACTGTCCCCCGGGTATCACACTGTCCCCCGGGTATCACACTGACCCCCGGGTATCACACTGTCCCCCGGGTATCACACTGACCCCCGGGTATCACACTGTCCCAACACTGACCCCCGGGTATCACACTGACCCCCGGGTATCGCACTGTCCCCGGGTATCACACTGTCCCAACACTGACCTCGGGTATCACACTGACCCCGGGTATCACACTGTCCCCGGGTATCACACTGTCCCAACACTGACCCCGGGTATCACACTGTCCCCCGGGTATCACACTGTCCCCCGGGTATCACACTGACCCCGGGTATCACACTGTCCCCGGGTATCACACTGTCCCAACACTGACCCCCTGGTATCACACTGTCCCCCGGGTATCACACTGTCCCCCGGGTATCACATTGTCCCCTCGGTATCACACTGACCCCGGGTATCAAACTTTTCCCTGGGTATCACACTGTCCCAACACTGACCCCGGGTATCACACTGTCCCCTGGGTATGACACTGTCCCCCGGGTATCACACTGTCCCCCGGGTATCACACTGACCCCCGGGTATCACACTGATCCCGGGTATCACACTGTCCCCGGGTATCACACTGTCCCCCGGGTATCACACTGACCCCGGGTATCACACTGTCCCCGGGTATCACACTGTCCCAACACTGACCCCCTGGTATCACACTGTCCCCCGGGTATCACACTGACCCCCGGGTATCACACTGACCCCGGGTATCACACTGACCCCCGGGTATCACACTGTCCCCGGGTATCACACTGTCCCCCGGGTATCACACTGACCCCCAGGTATCACACTGTCCCCCTGGGTATCACACTGTCCCCCTGGGTATCACACTGTCCCCCGGGTATCACACTGACCCCCGGGTATCACACTGACCCCAGGTATCACACTGTCCCCGGGTATCACACTGTCCCCCGGGTATCACACTGACCCCCGGGTATCACACTGTCCCCCGGGTATCACACTGACCCCGGGTATCACACTGTCCCCGGGTATCACACTGTCCCAACACTGACCCCCTGGTATCACACTGTCCCCCGGGTATCACACTGACCCCCGGGTATCACACTGTCCCCCGGGTATCACACTGACCCCCGGGTATCACACTGTCCCCGGGTATCACACTGTCCCAACACTGACCCCCGGTATCACACTGTCCCCTGGGTATCACACTGTCCCCCGGGTATCACACTGTCCCCTGGGTATCACACTGACCCCCGGGTATCACACTGAACCCCGGGTATCACACTGTCCCCCGTGTGTCACACTGACCCCCGGGTATCACACTGTCCCAACACTGACCCCCGGGTATCACACTGTCCCAACACTGACCCCCGGGTATCACACTGTCCCCCGGGTATCACACTGACCCCCGGGTGTCACACTGACCCCGGGTATCACACTGACCCCCGGGTGTCACACTGACCCCCGGGTATCACACTGTCCCCCGGGTATCACACTGTCCCAACACTGACCCCCGGGTACCACACTGTCCCCCGGTAATCACACTGTCCCCCGGTAATCACACTGACCCCGGGTATCACACTGACCCCCGGGTATCACACTGACCCCCGGGTGTCACACTGACCCCCGGGTATCACACTGACCCCGGGTATCACACTGTCCCCCGGTAATCACACTGACCCCGGGTATCACACTGATCCCCGGGTATCACACTGTCCCCCGGGTATCACACTGTCCCAACACTGACCCCGGGTATCACAGTGTCCCCCGGGTATCACACTGTCCCAACACTGACCCCGGGTACCACACTGACCCCCGGGTATCACACTGTCCCCCGGGTATCACACTGTCCCAACACTGACCCCGGGTATCACACTGTCCCCCGGGTATCACACTGTCCCAACACTGACCCCGGGTACCACACTGACCCCCGGGTATCACACTGTCCCCCGGGTATCACACTGTCCCAACACTGTCCCCGGGTATCACACTGTCCCCCGGGTATCACACTGTCCCAACACTGACCCCGGGTATCACACTGTCCCCCGGGTATCACACTGTCCCAACACTGACCCCGGGTACCACACTGACCCCCGGGTATCACACTGTCCCCCGGGTATCACACTGTCCCAACACTGACCCCGGGTACCACACTGACCCCCGGGTATCACACTGTCCCCCTGGTATCACACTGTCCCAACACTGACCCCGGGTACCACACTGACCCCCGGGTATCACACTGTCCCCCGGGTATCACACTGTCCCAACACTGACCCCGGGTACCACACTGACCCCCGGGTATCACACTGTCCCCCGGGTATCACACTGTCCCAACACTGACCCCGGGTACCACACTGACCCCCGGGTATCACACTGTCCCCCGGGTATCACACTGTCCCAACACTGACCCCGGGTACCACACTGACCCCCGGGTATCACACTGTCCCCCGGGTATCACACTGTCCCAACACTGACCCCGGGTATCACACTGTCCCAACACTGTCCCCGGGTATCACACTGTCCCCCGGGTATCACATTGTCCCCCGGGTATCACACTGTCCCCCGGGTATCACACTGTCCCAACACTGTCCCCGGGTATCACACTGTCCCCCGGGTATCACATTGTCCCCCGGGTATCACACTGTCCCCCGGGTATCACACTGTCCCCCGGGTATCACATTGTCCCCCGGGTATCACACTGTCCCAACACTGACCCCCGGGTATCACACTGACCCCCGGGTATCACACTGTCCCCCGGGTATCACACTGACCCCCGGGTATCACACTGTCCCCCGGGTATCACACTGTCCCAACACTGTCCCCCGGTAATCACACTGACCCCGGGTATCACACTGTCCCAACACTGACCCCCGGGTATCACACTGTCCCCCGGTAATCACACTGACCCCGGGTATCACACTGACCCCCGGGTATCACACTGTCCCCCGGTAATCACACTGACCCCCCGGGTATCACACTGACCCCCGGGTATCACACTGACCCCCGGGTATCACACTGTCCCCCGGGTATCACACTGACCCCCGGGTATCACACTGACCCCCGGGTATCACACTGTCCCCCGGTAATCACACTGACCCCCCGGGTATCACACTGACCCCCGGGTATCACACTGACCCCCGGGTATCACACTGTCCCCCGGGTATCACACTGACCCCCGGGTATCACACTGTCCCCCGGGTATCACACTGTCCCCGGGTATCACACTGACCCCCGGGTATCACACTGACCCCCGGGTATCACACTGTCCCCCGGTAATCACACTGACCCCCCGGGTGTCACACTGACCGCCGGGTATCACACTGACCCCCGGGTATCACACTGTCCCCCGGGTATCACACTGTCCCCGGGTATCACACTGACCCCCGGTAATCACACTGTCCCCCGGGTATCACACTGACCACCGGGTATCACACTGTCTCCCGGGTATCACACTGTCCTCCGGGTATCACACTGTCCCTCGATAATCACACTGTCCCCCGGGTATCACACTGT
The DNA here is from genome assembly GCF_036365525.1 of Heterodontus francisci. Classification (NCBI taxonomy): domain Eukaryota; kingdom Metazoa; phylum Chordata; class Chondrichthyes; order Heterodontiformes; family Heterodontidae; genus Heterodontus; species Heterodontus francisci. The sequence goes on along the minus strand of NW_027140271.1, from coordinate 33,238 downwards.
CCCCCAGGTATCACACTGTCCCCCGGGTATCACACTGTCCCCGGGTATCACACTGACCCCCGGTAATCACACTGTCCCCCCGGTAATCACACTGTCCCCCGGGTATCACACTGTCCCCCGGGTATCACACTGTCCCTCGATAATCACACTGTCCCCCGGGTATCACACTGTCCCCCAGGTATCACACTGTCCCCCGGGTATCACACTGTCCCCGGGTATCACACTGACCCCCGGTAATCACACTGACCCCCCGGGTGTCACACTGACCGCCGGGTATCACACTGACCCCCGGGTATCACACTGTCCCCCGGGTATCACACTGTCCCCCCGGGTATCACACTGACCCCCGGTAATCACACTGACCCCCCGGGTGTCACACTGACCGCCGGGTATCACACTGACCCCCGGGTATCACACTGTCCCCCGGGTATCACACTGTCCCCCCGGGTATCACACTGACCGCCGGGTATCACACTGACCCCCGGGTATCACACTGTCCCCCGGGTATCTCACTGTCCCCCTGGTATCACACTGTCCCCTGGGTATCACACTGTCCCTCGATAATCACACTGTCCCCCGGGTATCACACTGTCCCCCCGGGTATCACACTGACCCCCGGTAATCACACTGACCCCCCGGGTGTCACACTGACCGCCGGGTATCACACTGTCCCCCGGTAATCACACTGACCCCGGGTATCACACTTTCCCAACACTGTCCCCCGGGTATCACACTGTCCCAACACTGACCCCCGGGTATCACACTGACCCCCGGTAATCACACTGTCCCCCGGGTATCACACTGTCCTCCGGGTATCACACTGTCCCCTGGGTATCACACTGACCCCCGGCTATCACACTGTCCCCTGGGTATCAAACTTTTCCCTGGGTAACACACTGTCCCCGGGTATCACACTGTCCCCCGGGTATCACACTGACCCCCGGGTATCACACTGTCCCCCGGGTATCACACTGTCCCCCGGGTATCACACTGACCCCCGGGTATCACACTGTCCCCCGGGTATCACACTGACCCCCGGGTATCACACTGTCCCCCGGGTATCACACTGACCCCCGGGTATCACACTGTCCCCCGGGTATCACACTGACCCCGGGTATCACACTGTCCCCCGGGTATCACACTGTCCCCTGGGTATCACACTGTCCCTCGATAATCACACTGTCCCCCGGGTATCACACTGTCCCCCGGGTATCACACTGACACCCGGGTATCACACTGTCTCCTGGGTATCACACTGTCCCCCGGGTATCACACTGACCCCCGGTAATCACACTGTCCCCCGGGTATCACACTGTCCCCCGGGTATCACACTGTCCCCCGGGTATTTCACTGTCCCCCGGGTATTTCACTGTCCCCCGGGTATCACACTGTCCCCCCGGTAATCACACTGTCCCCCGGTAATCACACTGTCCCCCGGGTATCACACTGACCCCCGGTAATCACACTGTCCCCCGGGTATCACACTGTCCCCCGGGTATCACACTGTCCCCTGGGTATCAAACTTTTCCCCGGGTATCACACTGTCCCCTGGGTATCACACTGTCCCCCCGGTAATCACACTGTCCCCCGGTAATCACACTGTCCCTCGATAATCACACTGTGCCCCGGGTATCACACTGTCCCCCGGGTATCACACTGACCCCCGGTAATCACACTGTCCGCCGGGTATCACACTGTCCCCCGGGTATTTCACTGTCCCCCGGGTATTTCACTGTCCCCCGGGTATCACACTGTCCCCCCGGTAATCACACTGTCCCCCGGTAATCACACTGTTCCCCGGGTATCACACTGTCTCCCGGGTATCACACTGTCCCCCGGGTATTTCACTGTCCCCCGGGTATCACACTGTCCCCCGGTAATCACACTGACCCCTGGGTATCACACTGACCCCCGGGTATCACACTGTCCCCCGGGTATCACACTGTCCCCCGGTAATCACACTGTTCCCCGGGTATCACACTGACCCCTGGGTATCACACTGTCCCCCCGGGTATCACACTGTCCCTCGATAATCACACTGTCCCCCGGTAATCACACTGTCCCCCGGGTATCACACTGTCCCCCCGGGTATCACACTGTCCCCCGGGTATCACACTGTCCCCCGGGTATCACACTGTCCCCCGGTAATCACACTGTCCCCCGGGTATCACACTGTCCCCCGGGTATCACACTGACCCCCGGTAATCACACTGTCCCCCGGGTATCACACTGACCCCCGGTAATCACACTGTCCCCCGGGTATCACACTGTCCCCTGGGTATCAAACTTTTCCCCGGGTATCACACTGTCCCCTGGGTATCACACTGTCCCCCGGGTATCACACTGACCCCCGGTAATCACACTGACCCCCGGGTATCACACTGTCTCCCGGTAATCACACTGTCCCCGGGTATCACACTGACCCCCGGGTATCACACTGTCCCCTGGGTATCACACTGTCCCCCGGGTATCACACTGACCCCCGGGTATCACACTGTCTCCCGGTAATCACACTGTCCCCCCGGGTATCACACTGTCCCCCGGGTATCACACTGTCCCCGGGTATCACACTGTCTCCCGGTAATCACACTGTCCCCCCGGGTATCACACTGTCCCCCGGGTATCACACTGTCCCCCGGGTATCACACTGACCCCCGGGTATCACACTGTCTCCCGGTAATCACACTGTCCCCGGGTATCACACTGACCCCCGGGTATCACACTGTCTCCCGGTAATCACACTGTCCCCCCGGGTATCACACTGACCCCCGGGTATCACACTGTCCCCCGGGTATCACACTGTCTCCCGGTAATCACACTGTCCCCCCGGGTATCACACTGTCCCCCGTGTGTCACACTGACCCCCGGGTATCACACTGTCCCCCGGGTATCACACTGACCCCCGGGTATCACACTGACCCCCGGGTATCACACTGTCCCCCGGGTATCACACTGACCCCCGGTAATCACACTGTCCCCCGGGTATCACACTGTCCCCCGGGTATCACACTGACCCCCGGTAATCACACTGTCCCCCGGGTATCACACTGTCCCCGGGTATCACACTGTCCCTCGATAATCACACTGTCCCCCGGGTATCACACTGTCCCCCGGGTATCACACTGACCCCCGGTAATCACACTGACCCCGGGTATCACACTGTCCCCCGGGTATTTCACTGTCCCCCGGGTATCACACTGTCCCCCCGGTAATCACACTGTCCCCCGGGTATCACACTGTCCCCTGGGTATCACACTGTCCCTCGATAATCACACTGTCCCCTGGGTATCACACTGTCCCTCGATAATCACACTGTCCCCCGGGTATCACACTGTCCCCCGGGTATCACACTGTCCCCCGGGTATCACACTGACCCCCGGTAATCACACTGTCCCCCCGGTAATCACACTGTCCCCCGGGTATCACACTGTCCCCCGGGTATTTCACTGTCCCCCGGGTATCACACTGTCCCCCGGGTATCACACTGTTCCCCGGGTATCACACTGACCCCCGGGTATCACACTGTCCCCCGGTAATCACACTGACCCCTGGGTATCACACTGTCCCCCGGTAATCACACTGTCCCCCGGGTATCACACTGTCCCCCGGGTATGTCACTGTCCCCCGGGTATCACACTGTCCCCCGGGTATCACACTGACCCCTGGGTATCACACTGTCCGCCCGGGTATCACACTGTCCCCCGGTAATCACACTGTTCCCCGGGTATCACACTGTCCCCCGGGTATCACACTGTCCCCCGGTAATCACACTGTTCCCCGGGTATCACACTGTCCCCCGGGTATCACACTGTCCCCCGGGTATCACACTGTCCCCCGGGTATCACACTGACCCCCGGGTATCACACTGACCCCTGGGTATCACACTGTCCCCCGATAATCACACTGTCCCCCGGTAATCACACTGTCCCCCGGGTATCACACTGTCCCCCGGTAATCACACTGTCCCCCGGGTATCACACTGTCCCCCGGTAATCACACTGTTCCCCGGGTATCACACTGACCCCCGGGTATCACACTGTCCCCCGGGTATCACACTGTCCCCCGGTAATCACACTGTCCCCCCGGGTATCACACTGTCCCCCGGGTATCACACTGTCCCCCGGGTATCACACTGACCCCCGGGTATCACACTGACCCCCGGGTATCACACTGTCCCCCGGGTATCACACTGACCCCCGGTAATCACACTGTCCCCCGGGTATCACACTGTCCCCTGGGTATCACACTGTCCCCCCGGGTATCACACTGACCCCCGGCTATCACACTGTCCCCTGGGTATCAAACTTTTCCCTGGGTATCACACTGTCCCCTGGGTATCAAACTTTTCCCTGGGTATCACACTGTCCCCCGGGTATCACACTGTCCTTCGATAATCACACTGTCCCCCGGGTATCACACTGACCCCCGGGTATCACACTGTCCTTCGATAATCACACTGTCCCCCGGGTATCACACTGACCCCCGGGTATCACACTGTCCCCCGGGTATCACACTGTCCTTCGATAATCACACTGTCCCCCGGGTATCACACTGACCCCCGGGTATCACACTGTCCTTCGATAATCACACTGTCCCCCGGGTATCACACTGACCCCCGGGTATCACACTGTCCCCCGGGTATCACACTGTCCTTCGATAATCACACTGACCCCCGGGTATCACACTGTCCCCGGGTATCACACTGTCCCCCGGGTATCACACTGTCCCCCGGGTATCACACTGACCCCCGGGTATCACACTGTCCCCCGGTAATCACACTGACCCCCGGGTATCACACTGACCCCCGGGTATCACACTGTCCCCCGGGTATCACACTGTCCCCCGGGTATCACACTGTCCCCCGGTAATCACACTGTCCCCCGGTAATCACACTGTCCCCGGGTATCACACTGTCCCCCGGGTATCACACTGTCCCCCGGGTATCACACTGTCCCCCGGTAATCACACTGTCCCCCGGGTATCACACTGTCCCCCGGGTATCACACTGACCCCCGGGTATCACACTGTCCCCCGGGTATCACACTGTCCCCCGGTAATCACACTGTCCCCCGGGTATCACACTGTCCCCCGGGTATCACACTGTCCCCCGGTAATCACACTGACCCCGGGTATCACACTGTCCCCCGGGTATCACACTGTCCCCCGGTAATCACACTGTCCCCCGGTAATCACACTGACCCCCGGGTATCACACTGACCCCCGGGTATCACACTGTCCCCCGGTAATCACACTGTCCCCGGGTATCACACTGTCCCCCGGTAATCACACTGTCCCCGGGTATCACACTGTCCCCCGGGTATCACACTGTCCCCCGGTAATCACACTGACCCCGGGTATCACACTGTCCCCCGGGTATCACTCTGTCCCCCGGTAATCACACTGTCCCCCGGTAATCACACTGACCCCCGGGTATCACACTGACCCCCGGGTATCACACTGTCCCCCGGGTATCACACTGTCCCCCGGTAATCACACTGTCCCCGGGTATCACACTGTCCCCCGGGTATCACACTGTCCCCCGGGTATCACACTGTCCCCCGGGTGTCACACTGTCCCCCGGTAATCACACTGTCCCCCGGTAATCACACTGTCCCCCGGGTATCACACTGTCCCCCGGTAATCACACTGTCCCCCGGGTATCACACTGTCCCCCGGTAATCACACTGTCCCCCGGTAATCACACTTTCCCCCGGGTATCACACTGTCCCCCGGTAATCACACTGTCCCCCGGTAATCACACTGTCCCCCGGGTATCACACTGTCCCCCGGTAATCACACTGTCCCCCGGGTATCACACTGTCCCCCGGTAATCACACTGTCCCCCGGGTATCACACTGTCCCACCGGGTATCACACTGTCCCACCGGGTATCACACTGTCCCCCGGTAATCACACTGTCCCCCGGGTATCACACTGTCCCCCGGGTATCACACTGTCCCCCGGGTATCACACTGTCCCCCGGTAATCACACTGTCCCCCGGGTATCACACTGTCCCCCGGGTATCACACTGACCCCCGGGTATCACACTGTCCCCCGGGTATCACACTGTCCCCCGGTAATCACACTGTCCCCCGGGTATCACACTGTCCCCCGGGTATCACACTGTCCCCCGGGTATCACACTGTCCCACCGGGTATCACACTGTCCCACCGGGTATCACACTGTCCCCCGGGTATCACACTGTCCCCCGGTAATCACACTGTCCCCCGGGTATCACACTGTCCCCCGGGTATCACACTGTCCCACCGGGTATCACACTGTCCCACCGGGTATCACACTGTCCCCCGGGTATCACACTGTCCCCCGGTAATCACACTGTCCCCCGGGTATCACACTGTCCCACCGGGTATCACACTGTCCCACCGGGTATCACACTGTCCCCCGGGTGTCACACTGACCCCCGGGTATCACACTGTCCCCCGGGTATCACACTGTCCCCCGGTAATCACACTGTCCCCCGGGTATCACACTGTCCCCCGGGTATCACACTGACCCCCGGGTATCACACTGTCCCCCGGGTATCACACTGTCCCACCGGGTATCACACTGTCCCACCGGGTATCACACTGTCCCCCGGGTATCACACTGTCCCCCGGTAATCACACTGTCCCCCGGGTATCACACTGTCCCCCGGGTATCACACTGTCCCACCGGGTATCACACTGTCCCACCGGGTATCACACTGTCCCACCGGGTATCACACTGTCCCCCCGGGTATCACACTGTCCCCCGGGTATCACACTGTCCCACCGGGTATCACACTGTCCCCCGGGTATCACACTGTCCCCCGGGTATCACACTGTCCCCCCGGGTATCACACTGTCCCCGGGTATCACACTGTCCCCCGGGTATCACACTGTCCCCCGGGTATCACACTGTCCCCCGGGTATCACACTGTCCCACCGGGTATCACACTGTCCCCCGGGTATCACACTGTCCCCCGGTAATCACACTGTCCCCCGGGTATCACACTGTCCCCCGGGTATCACACTGTCCCACCGGGTATCACACTGTCCCACCGGGTATCACACTGTCCCACCGGGTATCACACTGTCCCACCGGGTATCACACTGTCCCCCGGGTATCACACTGTCCCACCGGGTATCACACTGTCCCACCGGGTATCACACTGTCCCCCGGGTGTCACACTGACCCCCGGGTATCACACTGTCCCCCGGGTATCACACTGTCCCCCGGTAATCACACTGTCCCCCGGGTATCACACTGTCCCCCGGGTATCACACTGTCCCACCGGGTATCACACTGTCCCCCGGGTATCACACTGTCCCCCCGGGTATCACACTGTCCCCCGGTAATCACACTGTCCCTCGATAATCACACTGTCCCCCGGGTATCACACTGTCCCCCGGGTGTCACACTGACCCCCGGGTATCACACTGTCCCCCGGGTATCACACTGTCCCTCGATAATCACACTGTCCCCCGGGTATCACACTGTCCCCCGGGTATCACACTGTCCCCCGGGTATCACACTGTCCTTCGATAATCACACTGTCCCCCGGTAATCACACTGTCCCCCGGGTATCACACTGTCCCTCGATAATCACACTGTCCCCCGGGTATCACACTGTCCCCCGGGTATCACACTGTCCCCCGGTAATCACACTGTCCCCCGGGTATCACACTGTCCCTCGATAATCACACTGTCCCCCGGGTATCACACTGTCCCCCGGGTATCACACTGTCCTTCGATAATCACACTGTCCCCCGGTAATCACACTGACCCCCGGGTATCACACTGTCCCCCGGTAATCACACTGTCCCCCGGGTATCACACTGTCCCTCGATAATCACACTGTCCCCCGGGTATCACACTGTCCCCGGGTATCACACTGTCCCCCGGGTATCACACTGTCCCCCGGGTATCACACTGACCCCCGGGTATCACACTGTCCCTCGATAATCACACTGTCCCCCGGGTATCACACTGTCCCCCTGGGTATCACACTGACCCCCGGGTATCACAGTGTCCCCCGGGTATCACACTGTCCTTCGATAATCACACTGTCCCCCGGGTATCACACTGTCCCCCGGGTATCACACTGTCCCCCGGGTATCACACTGTCCTTCGATAATCACACTGTCCCCTGGGTATCACACTGTCCCCCGGGTATCACACTGTCCCCGGGTATCACACTGTCCCCCGGGTATCACACTGTCCTTCGATAATCACACTGTCCCCCGGGTATCACACTGTCCCCCGGGTATCACACTGACCCCCGGGTATCACACTGTCCCCCGGGTATCACACTGTCCCCCGGTAATCACACTGTCCCCCGGGTATCACACTGTCCCCGGGTATCACACTGTCCCCCGGTAATCACACTGTCCCCCGGGTATCACACTGTCCCCCGGGTATCACACTGTCCCCCGGTAATCACACTGTCCCCGGGTATCACACTGTCCCCCGGGTATCACACTGTCCTTCGATAATCACACTGTCCCCCGGGTATCACACTGTCCCCCGGGTATCACACTGTCCCCGGGTATCACACTGTCCTTCGATAATCACACTGTCCCCCGGGTATCACACTGTCCCCCGGGTATCACACTGACCCCCGGGTATCACACTGTCCCCCGGGTATCACACTGTCCCCCGGTAATCACACTGTCCCCCGGGTATCACACTGTTCCCCGGGTATCACACTGTCCCCCGGGTATCACACTGTCCCTCGATAATCACACTGTCCGCCCGGGTATCACACTGTCCCCCGGGTATCACACTGTCCCTCGATAATCACACTGTCCCCGGGTATCACACTGTCCCCCGGGTATCACACTGACCCCCGGGTATCACACTGTTCCCCGGGTATCACACTGTCCCTCGATAATCACACTGTCCCCCGGGTATCACACTGTCCCCCGGGTATCACACTGTCCCCGGGTATCACACTGTCCTTCGATAATCACACTGTCCCCCGGGTATCACACTGACCCCCGGGTATCACACTGTCCCCCGGGTATCACACTGACCCCCGGGTATCACACTGTCCCCCGGGTATCACACTGTCCTTCGATAATCACACTGTCCCCCGGGTATCACACTGTCCCCCGGGTATCACACTGTCCCCGGGTATCACACTGTCCTTCGATAATCACACTGTCCCCCGGGTATCACACTGACCCCCGGGTATCACACTGTCCCCCGGGTATCACACTGTCCCCCGGGTATCACACTGTCCCCCGGTAATCACACTGTCCCCCGGGTATCACACTGTTCCCCGGGTATCACACTGTCCCCGGGTATCACACTGTCCCCCGGGTATCACACTGTCCCCCGGGTATCACACTGTCCCCCGGTAATCACACTGTCCCCCGGGTATCACACTGTCCCTCGATAATCACACTGACCCCCGGGTATCACACTGACCCCCGGGTATCACACTGTCCCTCGATAATCACACTGTCCCCCGGGTATCACACTGTCCCCCGGGTATCACACTGTCCCTCGATAATCACACTGACCCCCGGGTATCACACTGTCCCCCGGTAATCACACTGTCCCCCGGGTATCACACTGTCCCTCGATAATCACACTGACCCCCGGGTATCACACTGACCCCCGGGTATCACACTGTCCCTCGATAATCACACTGTCCCCCGGGTATCACACTGACCCCCGGGTATCACACTGTCCCTCGATAATCACACTGACCCCCGGGTATCACACTGTCCCCCGGTAATCACACTGTCCCCCGGGTATCACACTGTCCCCGGGTATCACACTGTCCCCCGGGTATCACACTGTCCCCCGGGTATCACACTGTCCCCCGGTAATCACACTGTCCCCCGGGTATCACACTGTTCCCCGGGTATCACACTGTCCTTCGATAATCACACTGTCCCCCGGGTATCACACTGTCCCCCGGGTATCACACTGTCCCCCGGGTATCACACTGTCCCCTGGTAATCACACTGTCCCCCGGGTATCACACTGACCCCCGGGTATCACACTGTCCCCCGGGTATCACACTGTCCCCCCGGTAATCACACTGACCCCGGGTATCACACTGTCCCCCGGGTATCACACTGTCCCCCGGGAATCACACTGTCCCTCCATAATCACACTGTCCCCCGGGTATCACACTGTCCCCCGGGTATCACACTGTCCCCCGGGTATCACACTGTCCCCCGGTAATCACACTGTCCCCCGGGTATCACACTGACCCCCGGGTATCACACTGTCCCCCGGTAATCACACTGTCCCCCGGGTATCACACTGTCCCCGGGTATCACACTGTCCCCCGGGTATCACACTGTCCCCCGGTAATCACACTGTCCCCCGGGTATCACACTGTCCCCCGGGTATCACACTGTCCCCGGGTATCACACTGTCCCCCGGGTATCACACTGTCCCCCGGGTATCACACTGACCCCCGGGTATCACACTGTCCCCCGGGTATCACACTGTCCCCGGGTATCACACTGTCCCCCGGGTATCACACTGTCCCCCGGGTATCACACTGTCCCTCCATAATCACACTGTCCCCCGGGTATCACACTGTCCCCCGGGTATCACACTGTCCCCCGGGTATCACACTGTCCTTCGATAATCACACTGTCCCCCGGGTATCACACTGACCCCCGGTAATCACACTGTCCCCCGGGTATCACACTGTCCCCCGGTAATCACACTGTCCCCCGGGTATCACACTGTCCCCGGGTATCACACTGTCCCCCGGGTATCACACTGTCCCCCGGTAATCACACTGTCCCCCGGGTATCACACTGTCCCCCGGGTATCACACTGTCCCCGGGTATCACACTGTCCCCCGGGTATCACACTGTCCCCCGGGTATCACACTGACCCCCGGGTATCACACTGACCCCCGGGTATCACACTGTCCTTCGATAATCACACTGTCCCCCGGGTATCACACTGTCCCCCGGGTATCACACTGTCCCTCGATAATCACACTGTCCCCGGGTATGACACTGACCCCCGGGTATCACACTGTCCCCCGGGTATCACACTGTCCTTCGATAATCACACTGTCCCCCGGGTATCACACTGTGCCCCGGGTATCACACTGTCCCCCGGGTATCACACTGTCCCTCGATAATCACACTGTCCGCCCGGGTATCACACTGTCCCCCGGGTATCACACTGTCCCTCGATAATCACACTGTCCCCGGGTATCACACTGTCCCCCGGGTATCACACTGACCCCCGGGTATCACACTGTCCCCCGGGTATCACACTGTCCCTCGATAATCACACTGTCCCCCGGGTATCACACTGTCCCCCGGTAATCACACTGTCCCCCGGGTATCACACTGTCCCTCGATAATCACACTGTCCGCCCGGGTATCACACTGTCCCCCGGGTATCACACTGTCCCTCGATAATCACACTGACCCCGGGTATCACACTGTCCCCCGGGTATCACACTGTCCCTCGATAATCACACTGTCCCCCGGGTATCACACTGTCCCCCGGGTATCACACTGTCCCCCGGGTATCACACTGTCCCCCGGGTATCACACTGTTCCCCGGGTATCACACTGTCCTCCGGGTATCACACTGTCCCCCGGGTATCACACTGTCCCCCGGGTATCACACTGTCCCCCGGGTATCACACTGTCCTCCGGGTATCACACTGTCCCCCGGGTATCACACTGTCCGCCCGGGTATCACACTGTCCGCCCGGGTATCACACTGACCCCCGGGTATCACACTGTCCCCCAGGTATCACACTGTCCCTCGATAATCACACTGTCCCCCGGGTATCACACTGTCTCCCGGGTATCACACTGTCCCCCGGGTATCACACTGTCCTTCGATAATCACACTGTCCCCCGGGTATCACACTGTCTCCCGGGTATCACACTGTCCCCCGGGTATCACACTGTCTCCCGGGTATCACACTGTCCCCCGGGTATCACACTGTCTCCCGGGTATCACACTGTCCCCCGGGTATCACACTGTCCTTCGATAATCACACTGTCCCCCGGGTATCACACTGTCTCCCGGGTATCACACTGTCCCCCGGGTATCACACTGTCCTTCGATAATCACACTGTCCCCCGGGTATCACACTGTCCCCCGGGTATCACACTGTCCCTCGATAATCACACTGACCCCCGGGTATCACACTGTCCCCCGGGTATCACACTGTCCCCCGGGTATCACACTGACCCCCGGGTATCACACTGTCCCCCGGGTATCACACTGACCCCCGGGTATCACACTGTCCCCCGGGTATCACACTGTCTCCCGGTAATCACACTGTCCCCCCGGGTATCACACTGTCCCCGGGTATCACACTGTCCCCGGGTATCACACTGACCCCCGGGTATCACACTGTCCCTCGATAATCACACTGTCCTCCGGGTATCACACTGTCCCCCGGGTATCACACTGTCCCTCGATAATCACACTGTCCCCCGGGTATCACACTGTCCTCCGGGTATCACACTGTCCCTCGATAATCACACTGACCCCCGGGTATCACACTGTCCCTCGATAATCACACTGTCCTCTGGGTATCACACTGTCCCCCGGTAATCACACTGTCCCTCGATAATCACACTGTCCCCCGGGTATCACACTGTCCCCCGGGTATCACACTGTCCTCCGGGTATCACACTGTCCCCCGGGTATCACACTGTCCCTCCGGGTATCACACTGTCCCCCGTGTATCACACTGTCCCCCGGGTATCACACTGTCCCTCCGGGTATCACACTGTCCCCCGTGTATCACACTGTCCCGCGGGTATCACACTGTCCCTCCGGGTATCACACTGACCCGCGGGTATCACACTGTCCTCCGGGTATCACACTGACCCCGGGTATCACACTGACCCCCGGGTATCACACTGTCCCTCGATAATCACACTGACCCCCGGGTATCACACTGTCCCTCGATAATCACACTGTCCTCTGGGTATCACACTGTCCCCCGGTAATCACACTGTCCCTCGATAATCACACTGTCCCCCGGGTATCACACTGTCCCCCGGGTATCACACTGACCCCCGGGTATCACACTGTCCCCCGGGTATCACACTGTCCCTCGATAATCACACTGACCCCGGGTATCACACTGACCCCCGGGTATCACACTGTCCCCCGGGTATCACACTGTCCCTCCGGGTATCACACTGTCCCCCGGGTATCACACTGTCCCCCGGGTATCACACTGTCCTCCGGGTATCACACTGTCCCCCGGGTATCACACTGTCCCCCGGGTATCACACTGTCCCCCGGGTATCACACTGTCCTCCGGGTATCACACTGTCCCCCGGGTATCACACTGTCCCCTGGGTATCACACTGTCCCCCGGGTATCACACTGTCCCCCGGGTATCACACTGTCCTCCGGGTATCACACTGTCCCCCGGGTATCACACTGTCCCCTGGGTATCACACTGTCCCCCGGGTATCACACTGTCCCCTGGGTATCACACTGTCCCCCGGGTATCACACTGTCCCCCGGTAATCACACTGTCCCCTGGGTATCACACTGTCCTCCGGGTATCACACTGTCCCCCGGGTATCACACTGTCCCCTGGGTATCACACTGTCCCCCGGGTATCACACTGTCCTCCGGGTATCACACTGTCCCCCGGGTATCACACTGTCCCCTGGGTATCACACTGTCCCCCGGGTATCACACTGTCCCCCGGGTATCACACTGTCCCCTGGGTATCACACTGTCCCCCGGGTATCACACTGTCCTCCGGGTATCACACTGTCCTCCGGGTATCACACTGTCCCCCGGGTATCACACTGTCCCCCGGTAATCACACTGTCCCCTGGGTATCACACTGTCCTCCGGGTATCACACTGTCCCCCGGGTATCACACTGTCCCCTGGGTATCACACTGTCCCCCGGGTATCACACTGTCCTCCGGGTATCACACTGTCCCCCGGGTATCACACTGACCCCCGGTAATCACACTGACCCCCGGGTATCACACTGTCCCTCGATAATCACACTGTCCCCCGGGTATCACACTGTCCCCCGGGTATCACACTGTCCCCCGGGTATCACACTGTCCCCCGGGTATCACACTGACCCCCGGTAATCACACTGTCCCCTGGGTATCACACTGTCCCCCGGGTATCACACTGTCCCCCGGGTATCACACTGTCCCCGGGTATCACACTGACCCCCGGTAATCACACTGTCCCCTGGGTATCACACTGTCCCCCGGGTATCACACTGACCCCCGGGTATCACACTGTCCCCCGGGTATCACACTGACCCCCGGGTATCACACTGTCCCCTGGGTATCACACTGTCCCCCGGGTATCACACTGACCCCCGGGTATCACACTGTCCCCCGGGTATCACACTGACCCCCGGGTATCACACTGACCCCCGGTAATCACACTGTCCCCCGGGTATCACACTGTCCCTCCGGGTATCACACTGACCCCCGGGTATCACACTGACCCCCGGGTATCACACTGTCCCCCGGGTATCACACTGTCCCTCCGGGTATCACACTGTCCCCCGGGTATCACACTGTCCCCCGGGTATCACACTGTCCCCTGGGTATCACACTGTCCCCCGGCTATCACACTGTCCCCCGGGTATCACACTGACCCCCGGGTATCACACTGTCCCCCGGGTATCACACTGTCCCCCGGGTATCACACTGTCCCCCGGGTATCACACTGACCCCCGGGTATCACACTGTCCCCTGGGTATCACACTGTCCCCCGGGTATCACACTGACCCCCGGGTATCACACTGACCCCCGGGTATCACACTGACCCCCGGTAATCACACTGTCCCCCGGGTATCACACTGTCCCTCCGGGTATCACACTGACCCCCGGGTATCACACTGACCCCCGGGTATCACACTGTCCCCCGGGTATCACACTGTCCCTCCGGGTATCACACTGTCCCCCGGGTATCACACTGTCCCCCGGGTATCACACTGTCCCCTGGGTATCACACTGTCCCCCGGCTATCACACTGTCCCCCGGGTATCACACTGACCCCCGGGTATCACACTGTCCCCCGGGTATCACACTGACCCCCGGGTATCACACTGTCCCCCGGGTATCACACTGACCCCCGGGTATCACACTGTCCCCCGGGTATCACACTGTCCCCCGGGTATCACACTGTCCCTCCGGGTATCACACTGACCCCCGGGTATCACACTGACCCCCGGGTATCACACTGTCCCCCGGGTATCACACTGTCCCTCCGGGTATCACACTGTCCCCCGGGTATCACACTGTCCCCCGGGTATCACACTGTCCCCTGGGTATCACACTGTCCCCCGGCTATCACACTGTCCCCCGGGTATCACACTGACCCCCGGGTATCACACTGTCCCCCGGGTATCACACTGTCCCCCGGGTATCACACTGTCCCCCCGGGTATCACACTGTCCCCGGGTATCACACTGACCCCCGGTAATCACACTGTCCCCTGGGTATCACACTGTCCCCCGGGTATCACACTGACCCCCGGGTATCACACTGTCCCCCGGGTATCACACTGACCCCCGGGTATCACACTGTCCCCCGGGTATCACACTGTCCCCCGGGTATCACACTGTCCCCCGGGTATCACACTGACCCCCGGGTATCACACTGACCCCCGGTAATCACACTGTCCCCCGGGTATCACACTGTCCCTCCGGGTATCACACTGACCCCCGGGTATCACACTGACCCCCGGGTATCACACTGTCCCCCGGGTATCACACTGTCCCTCCGGGTATCACACTGTCCCCTGGGTATCAAACTTTTCCCCGGGTATCACACTGTCCCCTGGGTATCAAACTTTTCCCTGGGTATCACACTGTCCCCTGGGTATCAAACTTTTCCCCGGGTATCACACTGTCCCCTGGGTATCACACTGTCCCCTGGGTATCAAACTTTTCCCTGGGTATCACACTGTCCCCTGGGTATCACACTGTCCCCCGGCTATCACACTGTCCCCCGGGTATCACACTGTCCCCCGGGTATCACACTGACCCCCCGGGTATCACACTGTCCCCCGGGTATCACACTGTCCCCCCGGGTATCACACTGACCCCCGGCTATCACACTGTCCCCCGGGTATCACACTGTCCCCTGGGTATCACACTGACCCCCCGGGTATCACACTGTCCCCCGGGTATCACACTGTCCCCCCGGGTATCACACTGACCCCGGGTATCACACTGTCCCCTGGGTATCACACTGACCCCCCGGGTATCACACTGTCCCCCGGGTATCACACTGTCCCCTGGGTATCACACTGACCCCCCGGGTATCACACTGTCCCCCGGGTATCACACTGTCCCCCCGGGTATCACACTGACCCCCGGCTATCACACTGTCCCCCGGGTATCACACTGTCCCCGGGTATCACACTGTCCCCCGGGTATCACACTGACCCCCGGGTATCACACTGTCCCCCGGGTATCACACTGACCCCCGGGTATCACACTGACCCCCGGGTATCACACTGTCCCCCGGGTATCACACTGACCCCCGGGTATCACACTGTCCCCCGGGTATCACACTGTCCCTCGATAATCACACTGACCCCCGGGTATCACACTGTCCCCCGGGTATCACACTGTCCCCCGGGTATCACACTGACCCCCGGGTATCACACTGACCCCCGGTAATCACACTGTCCCCCCGGGTATCACACTGTCCCCCGGGTATCACACTGTCCCCGGGGTATCACACTGACCCCCGGGTATCACACTGTCCCCTGGGTATCACACTGACCCCCGGGTATCACACTGTCCCCCGGGTATCACACTGACCCCCGGGTATCACACTGACCCCCGGGTATCACACTGTCCCCCGGGTATCACACTGTCCCCGGGTATCACACTGTCCCCCGGGTATCACACTGACCCCCAGGTATCACACTGTCCCCCGGGTATCACACTGTCCCCCCGGGTATCACACTGTCCCCCGGGTATCACACTGTCCCCCGGGTATCACACTGTCCCCTGGGTATCAAACTTTTCCCCGGGTATCACACTGTCCCCCGGGTATCACACTGACCCCCGGGTATCACACTGTCCCCTGGGTATCAAACTTTTCCCCGGGTATCACACTGTCCCCCGGGTATCAAACTTTTCCCTGGGTATCACACTGTCCCCTGGGTATCACACTGTCCCCCGGGTATCACACTGTCCCCCCGGGTATCACACTGTCCCCTGGGTATCAAACTTTTCCCTGGGTATCACACTGTCCCCTGGGTATCAAACTTTTCCCTGGGTATCACACTGTCCCCTGGGTATCACACTGTCCCCCGGGTATCACACTGTCCCCCCGGGTATCACACTGTCCCCTGGGTATCAAACTTTTCCCTGGGTATCACACTGTCCCCTGGGTATCAAACTTTTCCCTGGGTATCACACTGTCCCCCGGGTATCACACTGACCCCCGGGTATCACACTGACCCCCCGGGTATCACACTGTCCCCCGGGTATCACACTGTCCCCCCGGGTATCACACTGACCCCCGGCTATCACACTGTCCCCCGGGTATCAAACTTTTCCCTGGGTATCACACTGTCCCCTGGGTATCAAACTTTTCCCTGGGTATCACACTGTCCCCTGGGTATCAAACTTTTCCCCGGGTATCACACTGTCCCCCGGGTATCAAACTTTTCCCTGGGTATCACACTGTCCCCTGGGTATCAAACTTTTCCCCGGGTATCACACTGTCCCCCGGGTATCAAACTTTTCCCTGGGTATCACACTGTCCCCTGGGTATCAAACTTTTCCCTGGGTATCACACTGTCCCCCGGGTATCACACTGACCCCCGGGTATCACACTGACCCCCCGGGTATCACACTGTCCCCCGGGTATCACACTGTCCCCCCGGGTATCACACTGACCCCTGGGTATCACACTGTCCCCTGGGTATCAAACTTTTCCCTGGGTATCACACTGTCCCCTGGGTATCACACTGTCCCCCGGGTATCACACTGTCCCCCGGGTATCAAACTTTTCCCTGGGTATCACACTGTCCCCTGGGTATCACACTGTCCCCTGGGTATCAAACTTTTCCCTGGGTATCACACTGTCCCCTGGGTATCACACTGTCCCCCCGGGTATCACACTGTCCCCTGGGTATCAAACTTTTCCCCGGGTATCACACTGACCCCGGGTATCACACTGTCCCCTGGGTATCACACTGTCCCCTGGGTATCAAACTTTTCCCTGGGTATCAAACTTTTCCCTGGGTATCACACTGTCCCCTGGGTATCACACTGTCCCCCCGGGTATCACACTGTCCCCTGGGTATCACACTGTCCCCTGGGTATCACACTGTCCCCCCGGGTATCACACTGTCCCCTGGGTATCACACTGTCCCCCCGGGTATCACACTGTCCCCTGGGTATCACACTGTCCCCTGGGTATCAAACTTTTCCCTGGGTATCAAACTTTTCCCCGGGTATCACACTGACCCCGGGTATCACACTGTCCCCTGGGTATCACACTGTCCCCTGGGTATCAAACTTTTCCCCGGGTATCACACTGACCCCGGGTATCACACTGTCCCCTGGGTATCACACTGTCCCCTGGGTATCAAACTTTTCCCCTGGGTATCACACTGTCCGCTGGGTATCACACTGTCCCCTGGGTATCACACTGTCCCCTGGGTATCAATCTTTTCCCTGGGTATCACACTGTCCCCTGGGTATCACACTGTCCCCCCGGGTATCACACTGTCCCCTGGGTATCACACTGTCCCCTGGGTATCAAACTTTTCCCTGGGTATCACACTGTCCCCTGGGTATCAAACTTTTCCCTGGGTATCACACTGTCCCCTGGGTATCAAACTTTTCCCTGGGTATCACACTGTCCCCTGGGTATCACACTGTCCCCCCGGGTATCACACTGTCCCCTGGGTATCACACTGTCCCCTGGGTATCAAACTTTTCCCTGGGTATCACACTGTCCCCTGGGTATCAAACTTTTCCCTGGGTATCACACTGTCCCCTGGGTATCAAACTTTTCCCTGGGTATCACACTGTCCCCTGGGTATCACACTGTCCCCTGGGTATCAAACTTTTCCCTGGGTATCACACTGTCCCCTGGGTATCAAACTTTTCCCTGGGTATCACACTGTCCCCTGGGTATCAAACTTTTCCCTGGGTATCACACTGTCCCCTGGGTATCAAACTTTTCCCTGGGTATCACACTGTCCCCTGGGTATCACACTGTCCCCTGGGTATCAAACTTTTCCCTGGGTATCACACTGTCCCCTGGGTATCAAACTTTTCCCTGGGTATCACACTGTCCCCTGGGTATCAAACTTTTCCCTGGGTATCACACTGTCCCCTGGGTATCAAACTTTTCCCTGGGTATCACACTGTCCCCTGGGTATCAAACTTTTCCCTGGGTATCACACTGTCCCCTGGGTATCAAACTTTTCCCTGGGTATCACACTGTCCCCTGGGTATCAAACTTTTCCCCGGGTATCACACTGTCCCCTGGGTATCACACTGTCCCCTGGGTATCAAACTTTTCCCCGGGTATCACACTGTCCCCTGGGTATCACACTGTCCCCTGGGTATCAAACTTTTCCCCGGGTATCACACTGTCCCCTGGGTATCACACTGTCCCCTGGGTATCAAACTTTTCCCTGGGTATCACACTGTCCCCTGGGTATCAAACTTTTCCCCGGGTATCACACTGTCCCCTGGGTATCACACTGTCCCCTGGGTATCAAACTTTTCCCTGGGTATCACACTGTCCCCTGGGTATCAAACTTTTCCCTGGGTATCACACTGTCCCCTGGGTATCAAACTTTTCCCTGGGTATCACACTGTCCCCCCGGGTATCAAACTTTTCCCTGGGTATCACACTGTCCCCTGGGTATCAAACTTTTCCCCGGGTATCACACTGTCCCCTGGGTATCAAACTTTTCCCTGGGTATCACACTGTCCCCTGGGTATCAAACTTTTCCCCGGGTATCACACTGTCCCCTGGGTATCACACTGTCCCCTGGGTATCAAACTTTTCCCCGGGTATCACACTGTCCCCTCGGTATCACACTGTCCCCTGGGTATCAAACTTTTCCCTGGGTATCACACTGTCCCCTGGGTATCAAACTTTTCCCTGGGTATCACACTGTCCCCTGGGTATCAAACTTTTCCCCGGGTATCACACTGTCCCCTGGGTATCACACTGTCCCCTGGGTATCAAACTTTTCCCTGGGTATCACACTGTCCCCTGGGTATCACACTGTCCCCTGGGTATCAAACTTTTCCCTGGGTATCACACTGTCCCCTGGGTATCACACTGTCCCCTGGGTATCAAACTTTTCCCTGGGTATCACACTGTCCCCTGGGTATCAAACTTTTCCCCGGGTATCACACTGTCCCCTGGGTATCACACTGTCCCCCCGGGTATCACACTGTCTCCCGGGTATCAAACTTTTCCCCGGGTATCACACTGTCCCCTGGGTATCAAACTTTTCCCCGGGTATCACACTGTCCCCTGGGTATCAAACTTTTCCCCGGGTATCACACTGTCCCCTGGGTATCAAACTTTTCCCCGGGTATCACACTGTCCCCTGGGTATCAAACTTTTCCCTGGGTATCACACTGTCCCCTGGGTATCAAACTTTTCCCCGGGTATCACACTGTCCCCTGGGTATCACACTTTTCCCCGGGTATCACACTGTCCCCTGGGTATCAAACTTTTCCCTGGGTATCACACTGTCCCCTGGGTATCAAACTTTTCCCCGGGTATCACACTGTCCCCTGGGTATCACACTGTCCCCTGGGTATCAAACTTTTCCCTGGGTATCACACTGTCCCCTGGGTATCACACTGTCCCCTGGGTATCAAACTTTTCCCCGGGTATCACACTGTCCCCTGGGTATCAAACTTTTCCCTGGGTATCACACTGTCCCCTGGGTATCAAACTTTTCCCCGGGTATCACACTGTCCCCTGGGTATCAAACTTTTCCCTGGGTATCACACTGTCCCCTGGGTATCACACTGTCCCCTGGGTATCAAACTTTTCCCTGGGTATCACACTGTCCCCTGGGTATCAAACTTTTCCCTGGGTATCACACTGTCCCCTGGGTATCACACTGTCCCCTGGGTATCAAACTTTTCCCTGGGTATCACACTGTCCCCTGGGTATCACACTGTCCCCTGGGTATCAAACTTTTCCCTGGGTATCACACTGTCCCCTGGGTATCAAACTTTTCCCTGGGTATCACACTGTCCCCTGGGTATCACACTGTCCCCTGGGTATCAAACTTTTCCCCGGGTATCACACTGTCCCCTGGGTATCAAACTTTTCCCTGGGTATCACACTGTCCCCTGGGTATCAAACTTTTCCCCGGGTATCACACTGTCCCCTGGGTATCACACTGTCCCCTGGGTATCAAACTTTTCCCTGGGTATCACACTGTCCCCTGGGTATCACACTGTCCCCTGGGTATCAAACTTTTCCCCGGGTATCACACTGTCCCCTGGGTATCAAACTTTTCCCTGGGTATCACACTGTCCCCTGGGTATCACACTGTCCCCTGGGTATCAAACTTTTCCCCGGGTATCACACTGTCCCCTGGGTATCACACTGTCCCCTGGGTATCAAACTTTTCCCTGGGTATCACACTGTCCCCTGGGTATCAAACTTTTCCCCGGGTATCACACTGTCCCCTGGGTATCACACTGTCCCCTGGGTATCAAACTTTTCCCCGGGTATCACACTGTCCCCTGGGTATCACACTGTCCCCTGGGTATCAAACTTTTCCCTGGGTATCACACTGTCCCCTGGGTATCAAACTTTTCCCCGGGTATCACACTGTCCCCTGGGTATCACACTGTCCCCTGTGTATCAAACTTTTCCCCGGGTATCACACTGTCCCCTGGGTATCAAACTTTTCCCCGGGTATCACACTGTCCCCTGGGTATCAAACTTTTCCCTGGGTATCACACTGTCCCCTGGGTATCAAACTTTTCCCCGGGTATCACACTGTCCCCTGGGTATCAAACTTTTCCCCGGGTATCACACTGTCCCCTGGGTATCACACTGTCCCCTGGGTATCAAACTTTTCCCCGGGTATCACACTGTCCCCTGGGTATCAAACTTTTCCCCGGGTATCACACTGTCCCCTGGGTATCAAACTTTTCCCCGGGTATCACACTGTCCCCTGGGTATCACACTGTCCCCTGGGTATCAAACTTTTCCCCGGGTATCACACTGTCCCCTGGGTATCAAACTTTTCCCTGGGTATCACACTGTCCCCTGGGTATCACACTGTCCCCTGGGTATCAAACTTTTCCCTGGGTATCACACTGTCCCCTGGGTATCACACTGTCCCCTGGGTATCAAACTTTTCCCCGGGTATCACACTGTCCCCTGGGTATCAAACTTTTCCCTGGGTATCACACTGTCCCCTGGGTATCAAACTTTTCCCCGGGTATCACACTGTCCCCTGGGTATCACACTGTCCCCTGGGTATCAAACTTTTCCCTGGGTATCACACTGTCCCCTGGGTATCAAACTTTTCCCCGGGTATCACACTGTCCCCTGGGTATCACACTGTCCCCTGGGTATCAAACTTTTCCCTGGGTATCACACTGTCCCCTGGGTATCAAACTTTTCCCCGGGTATCACACTGTCCCCTGGGTATCACACTGTCCCCTGGGTATCAAACTTTTCCCTGGGTATCACACTGTCCCCTGGGTATCAAACTTTTCCCCGGGTATCACACTGTCCCCTGGGTATCACACTGTCCCCCCGGGTATCACACTGTCCCCTGGGTATCAAACTTTTCCCTGGGTATCACACTGTCCCCCCGGGCATCACACTGTCCCCTGGGTATCAAACTTTTCCCTGGGTATCACACTGTCCCCCCGGGTATCACACTGTCCCCTGGGTATCACACTGTCCCCCGGGTATCACACTGTCCCCTGGGTATCACACTGTCCCCTGGGTATCAAACTTTTCCCTGGGTATCACACTGTCCCCTGGGTATCAAACTTTTCCCCGGGTATCACACTGTCCCCTGGGTATCACACTGTCCCCTGGGTATCAAACTTTTCCCCGGGTATCACACTGTCCCCTGGGTATCACACTGTCCCCCCGGGTATCACACTGTCCCCTGGGTATCAAACTTTTCCCTGGGTATCACACTGTCCCCTGGGTATCAAACTTTTCCCCGGGTATCACACTGTCCCCTGGGTATCACACTGTCCCCTGGGTATCAAACTTTTCCCCGGGTATCACACTGTCCCCTGGGTATCAAACTTTTCCCTGGGTATCACACTGTCCCCTGGGTATCACACTGTCCCCTGGGTATCAAACTTTTCCCTGGGTATCACACTGTCCCCTGGGTATCACACTGTCCCCCGGGTATCACACTGTCCCCTGGGTATCAAACTTTTCCCTGGGTATCACACTGTCCCCTGGGTATCAAACTTTTCCCCGGGTATCACACTGTCCCCTGGGTATCACACTGTCCCCCCGGGTATCACACTGTCCCCTGGGTATCAAACTTTTCCCCGGGTATCACACTGTCCCCTGGGTATCACACTGTCCCCCCGGGTATCACACTGTCCCCTGGGTATCAAACTTTTCCCTGGGTATCACACTGTCCCCTGGGTATCAAACTTTTCCCCGGGTATCACACTGTCCCCTGGGTATCACACTGTCCCCTGGGTATCAAACTTTTCCCGGGTATCACACTGTCCCCTGGGTATCAAACTTTTCCCTGGGTATCACACTGTCCCCTGGGTATCACACTGTCCCCTGGGTATCAAACTTTTCCCTGGGTATCACACTGTCCCCTGGGTATCAAACTTTTCCCTGGGTATCACACTGTCCCCTGGGTATCAAACTTTTCCCCTGGGTATCACACTGTCCCCTGGGTATCAAACTTTTCCCTGGGTATCACACTGTCCCCTGGGTATCAAACTTTTCCCTGGGTATCACACTGTCCCCTGGGTATCAAACTTTTCCCCGGGTATCACACTGTCCCCTGGGTATCAAACTTTTCCCCGGGTATCACACTGACCCCCGGGTATCACACTGTCCCCTGGGTATCACACTGTCCCCTGGGTATCAAACTTTTCCCCGGGTATCACACTGTCCCCTGGGTATCAAACTTTTCCCTGGGTATCACACTGACCCCCGGGTATCACACTGTCCCCTGGGTATCACACTGTCCCCTGGGTATCACACTGTCCCCTGGGTATCAAACTTTTCCCCGGGTATCACACTGTCCCCTGGGTATCAAACTTTTCCCTGGGTATCACACTGACCCCCGGGTATCACACTGTCCCCTGGGTATCAAACTTTTCCCTGGGTATCACACTGTCCCCTGGGTATCAAACTTTTCCCTGGGTATCACACTGACCCCCGGGTATCACACTGTCCCCTGGGTATCAAACTTTTCCCTGGGTATCACACTGTCCCCTGGGTATCAAACTTTTCCCTGGGTATCACACTGACCCCCGGGTATCACACTGTCCCCTGGGTATCAAACTTTTCCCTGGGTATCACACTGTCCCCTGGGTATCAAACTTTTCCCTGGGTATCACACTGACCCCCGGGTATCACACTGTCCCCTGGGTATCAAACTTTTCCCCGGGTATCACACTGTCCCCTGGGTATCAAACTTTTCCCTGGGTATCACACTGTCCCCTGGGTATCAAACTTTTCCCTGGGTATCACACTGACCCCCGGGTATCACACTGTCCCCTGGGTATCAAACTTTTCCCTGGGTATCACACTGTCCCCTGGGTATCAAACTTTTCCCCGGGTATCACACTGTCCCCTGGGTATCACACTGTCCCCCCGGGTATCACACTGTCCCCTGGGTATCAAACTTTTCCCCGGGTATCACACTGTCCCCTGGGTATCACACTGTCCCCCCGGGTATCACACTGTCCCCTGGGTATCAAACTTTTCCCTGGGTATCACACTGTCCCCTGGGTATCAAACTTTTCCCGGGTATCACACTGTCCCCTGGGTATCACACTGTCCCCTGGGTATCAAACTTTTCCCCGGGTATCACACTGTCCCCTGGGTATCAAACTTTTCCCTGGGTATCACACTGTCCCCTGGGTATCACACTGTCCCCTGGGTATCAAACTTTTCCCTGGGTATCACACTGTCCCCTGGGTATCAAACTTTTCTCTGGGTATCACACTGTCCCCTGGGTATCAAACTTTTCCCCTGGGTATCACACTGTCCCCTGGGTATCAAACTTTTCCCTGGGTATCACACTGTCCCCTGGGTATCAAACTTTTCCCTGGGTATCACACTGTCCCCTGGGTATCAAACTTTTCCCTGGGTATCACACTGTCCCCTGGGTATCAAACTTTTCCCCGGGTATCACACTGACCCCCGGGTATCACACTGTCCCCTGGGTATCACACTGTCCCCTGGGTATCAAACTTTTCCCCGGGTATCACACTGTCCCCTGGGTATCAAACTTTTCCCTGGGTATCACACTGACCCCCGGGTATCACACTGTCCCCTGGGTATCACACTGTCCCCTGGGTATCAAACTTTTCCCCGGGTATCACACTGTCCCCTGGGTATCAAACTTTTCCCTGGGTATCACACTGACCCCCGGGTATCACACTGTCCCCTGGGTATCAAACTTTTCCCTGGGTATCACACTGTCCCCTGGGTATCAAACTTTTCCCTGGGTATCACACTGTCCCCTGGGTATCACACTGTCCCCCGGGTATCACACTGTCCCCCTGGGTATCAAACTTTTCCCTGGGTATCACACTGTCCCTGGGTATCAAACTTTTCCCTGGGTATCACACTGTCCCCTGGGTATCAAACTTTTCCCGGGTATCACACTGTCCCCTGGGTATCACACTGACCCCGGGTATCACACTGTCCCCCGCGTATCAAACTTTTCCCCTGGGTATCACACTGTCCCCGGGTATCACACTGTCCCCCCGGGTATCACACTGTCCCCCGGGTATCACACTGACCCCCGGGTATCACACTGTCCCCGCGTATCAAACTTTTCCCTGGGTATCACACTGACCCCCGGGGTATCACACTGTCCCCTGGGTATCAAACTTTTCCCTGGGTATCACACTGACCCCCGGGTATCACACTGTCCCCTGGGTATCAAACTTTTCCCCTGGGTATCACACTGTCCCCTGGGTATCACACTGTCCCCTGGGTATCAAACTTTTCCCCGGGTATCACACTGTCCCCTGGGTATCAAACTTTTCCCTGGGTATCACACTGTCCCCTGGGTATCACACTGTCCCCTGGGTATCAAACTTTTCCCCGGGTATCACACTGACCCCGGGTATCACACTGTCCCCTGGGTATCAAACTTTTCCCCGGGTATCACACTGTCCCTGGGTATCAAACTTTTCCCTGGGTATCACACTGTCCCCTGGGTATCACACTGTCCCCTGGGTATCACACTTTTCCCCCGGGTATCACACTGACCCCCGGGTATCACACTGTCCCCTGGGTATCAAACTTTTCCCTGGGTATCACACTGTCCGCTGGGTATCACACTGTCCCCTGGGTATCAAACTTTTCCCCGGGTATCACACTGTCCCCTGGGTATCAACTTTTCCCTGGGTATCAAACTTTTCCCTGGGTATCACACTGTCCCCTGGGTATCACACTGTCCCCTGGGTATCAAACTTTTCCCCGGGTATCACACTGTCCCCTGGGTATCAAACTTTTCCCTGGGTATCACACTGTCCCCTGGGTATCAAACTTTTCCCCTGGGTATCACACTGTCCCCCGGGTATCACACTGACCCCGGGTATCACACTGTCCCCTGGGTATCAAACTTTTCCCTGGGTATCACACTGTCCCCTGGGTATCACACTGTCCCCTGGGTATCAAACTTTTCCCGGGTATCACACTGTCCCCTGGGTATCAAACTTTTCCCTGGGTATCACACTGTCCCCTGGGTATCACACTGTCCCCTGGGTATCAAACTTTTCCCCTGGGTATCACACTGTCCCCTGGGTATCAAACTTTTCCCCGGGTATCACACTGACCCCGGGTATCACACTGTCCCCTGGGTATCAAACTTTTCCCCGGGTATCACACTGTCCCCTGGGTATCACACTGTCCCCTGGGTATCAAACTTTTCCCCGGGTATCACACTGTCCCCTGGGTATCACACTGTCCCCTGGGTATCAAACTTTTCCCTGGGTATCACACTGTCCCCTGGGTATCAAACTTTTCCCTGGGTATCACACTGTCCCCTGGGTATCACACTGTCCCCTGGGTATCAAACTTTTCCCGGGTATCACACTGTCCCCCTGGGTATCAAACTTTTCCCTGGGTATCACACTGTCCCCTGGGTATCAAACTTTTCCCCGGGTATCACACTGTCCCCTGGGTATCAAACTTTTCCCTGGGTATCACACTGTCCCCTGGGTATCAAACTTTTCCCGGGTATCACACTGTCCCCTGGGTATCACACTGTCCCCTGGGTATCAAACTTTTCCCCGGGTATCACACTGTCCCCTGGGTATCACACTGTCCCCTGGGTATCAAACTTTTCCCTGGTATCACACTGTCCCTGGGTATCAAACTTTTCCCTGGGTATCACACTGTCCCCTGGGTATCACACTGTCCCCTGGGTATCAAACTTTTCCCTGGGTATCACACTGTCCCCTGGGTATCACACTGTCCCTGGGTATCAAACTTTTCCCGGGTATCACACTGTCCCCTGGGTATCAAACTTTTCCCC
The DNA here is from genome assembly GCF_036365525.1 of Heterodontus francisci. Taxonomy (NCBI): domain Eukaryota; kingdom Metazoa; phylum Chordata; class Chondrichthyes; order Heterodontiformes; family Heterodontidae; genus Heterodontus; species Heterodontus francisci. The sequence continues at coordinate 5,543 of NW_027140271.1, read as the reverse complement.
GGGTATCACACTGTCCCTGGGTATCACACTGTCCCCTGGGTATCAAACTTTTCCCTGGGTATCACACTGTCCCCTGGGTATCAAACTTTTCCCTGGGTATCACACTGTCCCCCGGGTATCACACTGTCCCCTGGGTATCACACTGTCCCCTGGGTATCAAACTTTTCCCTGGGTATCACACTGTCCCCTGGGTATCAAACTTTTCCCCGGGTATCACACTGTCCCCTGGGTATCACACTGTCCCCTGGGTATCAAACTTTTCCCCGGGTATCACACTGTCCCCTGGGTATCAAACTTTTCCCTGGGTATCACACTGTCCCCTGGGTATCACACTGTCCCCTGGGTATCAAACTTTTCCCCTGGGTATCACACTGTCCCCTGGGTATCACACTGTCCCCTGGGTATCAAACTTTTCCCTGGGTATCACACTGTCCCCCGGGTATCAAACTTTTCCCTGGGTATCACACTGTCCCCTGGGTATCACACTGTCCCCTGGGTATCAAACTTTTCCCTGGGTATCACACTGTCCCCTGGGTATCAAACTTTTCCCTGGGTATCACACTGTCCCCCGGGTATCACACTGTCCCCTGGGTATCAAACTTTTCCCTGGGTATCACACTGTCCCCTGGGTATCACACTGTCCCCTGGGTATCAAACTTTTCCCTGGGTATCACACTGTCCCCCGGGTATCACACTGTCCCCTGGGTATCACACTGTCCCCGGGTATCACACTGTCCCCTGGGTATCACACTGTCCCCTGGGTATCAAACTTTTCCCCGGGTATCACACTGTCCCCTGGGTATCAAACTTTTCCCTGGGTATCACACTGTCCCCCGGGTATCACACTGTCCCCCGGGTATCACACTGTCCCCTGGGTATCAAACTTTTCCCTGGGTATCACACTGTCCCCGGGTATCACACTGTCCCCTGGTTATCACACTGTCCCCTGGGTATCAAACTTTTCCCTGGGTATCACACTGTCCCCTGGGTATCAAACTTTTCCCCGGGTATCACACTGTCCCCTGGGTATCACACTGTCCCCTGGGTATCAAACTTTTCCCCGGGTATCACACTGTCCCCTGGGTATCAAACTTTTCCCTGGGTATCACACTGTCCCCTGGGTATCACACTGTCCCCTGGGTATCAAACTTTTCCCTGGGTATCACACTGTCCCCTGGGTATCACACTGTCCCCTGGGTATCAAACTTTTCCCTGGGTATCACACTGTCCCCCGGGTATCACACTGTCCCCTGGGTATCACACTGTCCCCCGGGTATCACACTGTCCCCTGGGTATCACACTGTCCCCTGGGTATCAAACTTTTCCCCGGGTATCACACTGTCCCCTGGGTATCAAACTTTTCCCCGGGTATCACACTGTCCCCTGGGTATCAAACTTTTCCCTGGGTATCACACTGTCCCCTGGGTATCACACTGTTCCCTGGGTATCACACTGTCCCCTGGGTATCAAACTTTTCCCTGGGTATCACACTGTCCCCTGGGTATCAAACTTTTCCCCTGGGTATCACACTGTCCCCTGGGTATCACACTGTCCCCTGGGTATCAAACTTTTCCCTGGGTATCACACTGTCCCCTGGGTATCACACTGTCCCCTGGGTATCAAACTTTTCCCTGGGTATCACACTGTCCCCTGGGTATCAAACTTTTCCCCGGGTATCACACTGTCCCCTGGGTATCAAACTTTTCCCTGGGTATCACACTGTCCCCGGGTATCACACTGTCCCCTGAGTATCAAACTTTTCCCCGGGTATCACACTGTCCCCTGGGTATCAAACTTTTCCCCGGGTATCACACTGTCCCCTGGGTATCAAACTTTTCCCTGGGTATCACACTGTCCCCTGGGTATCACACTGTCCCCTGGGTATCAAACTTTTCCCTGGGTATCACACTGTCCCCTGGGTATCAAACTTTTCCCCGGGTATCACACTGTCCCCTGGGTATCAAACTTTTCCCTGGGTATCACACTGTCCCCTGGGTATCACACTGTCCCCTGGGTATCAAACTTTTCCCTGGGTATCACACTGTCCCCTGGGTATCAAACTTTTCCCTGGGTATCACACTGTCCCCTGGGTATCACACTGTCCCCCGGGTATCACACTGTCCCCTGGGTATCAAACTTTTCCCTGGGTATCACACTGTCCCCTGGGTATCAAACTTTTCCCTGGGTATCACACTGTCCCCCGGGTATCAAACTTTTCCCTGGGTATCACACTGTCCCCTGGGTATCACACTGTCCCCTGGGTATCAAACTTTTCCCTGGGTATCACACTGTCCCCTGGGTATCACACTGTCCCCCGGGTATCACACTGTCCCCTGGGTATCAAACTTTTCCCTGGGTATCACACTGTCCCCTGGGTATCAAACTTTTCCCTGGGTATCACACTGTCCCCTGGGTATCAAACTTTTCCCTGGGTATCACACTGTCCCCTGGGTATCACACTGTCCCCCGGGTATCACACTGTCCCCTGGGTATCAAACTTTTCCCTGGGTATCACACTGTCCCCTGGGTATCAAACTTTTCCCTGGGTATCACACTGTCCCCCGGGTATCACACTGTCCCCTGGGTATCACACTGTCCCCTGGGTATCAAACTTTTCCCGGGTATCACACTGTCCCCTGGGTATCAAACTTTTCCCTGGGTATCACACTGTCCCCTGGGTATCAAACTTTTCCCCGGGTATCACACTGTCCCCTGGGTATCAAACTTTTCCCGGGTATCACACTGTCCCCTGGGTATCAAACTTTTCCCCGGGTATCACACTGTCCCTCGGTATCACACTGTCCCCTGGGTATCAAACTTTTCCCCGGGTATCACACTGTCCCCTGGGTATCAAACTTTTCCCCGGGTATCACACTGTCCCCTGGGTATCAAACTTTTCCCCGGGTATCACACTGTCCCCTGGGTATCACACTGTCCCCTGGGTATCAAACTTTTCCCTGGGTATCACACTGTCCCCTGGGTATCAAACTTTTCCCCGGGTATCACACTGTCCCCTGGGTATCAAACTTTTCCCTGGGTATCACACTGTCCCCTGGGTATCAAACTTTCCCTGGGTATCACACTGTCCCCTGGGTATCAAACTTTTCCCTGGGTATCACACTGTCCCCTGGGTATCAAACTTTTCCCGGGTATCACACTGTCCCCTGGGTATCAAACTTTTCCCCGGGTATCACACTGTCCCCTGGGTATCACACTGTCCCCTGGGTATCAAACTTTTCCCTGGGTATCACACTGTCCCCTGGGTATCAAACTTTTCCCCGGGTATCACACTGTCCCCTGGGTATCAAACTTTTCCCTGGGTATCAAACTTTTCCCCGGGTATCACACTGTCCCCTGGGTATCACACTGTCCCCTGGGTATCAAACTTTTCCCTGGGTATCACACTGTCCCCTGGGTATCAAACTTTTCCCGGGTATCACACTGTCCCCTGGGTATCACACTGTCCCCTGGGTATCAAACTTTTCCCTGGGTATCACACTGTCCCCTGGGTATCAAACTTTTCCCTGGGTATCACACTGTCCCCTGGGTATCACACTGTCCCCTGGGTATCAAACTTTTCCCTGGGTATCACACTGTCCCCTGGGTATCAAACTTTTCCCGGGTATCACACTGTCCCCTGGGTATCACACTGTCCCCTGGGTATCAAACTTTTCCCTGGGTATCACACTGTCCCCTGGGTATCAAACTTTTCCCTGGGTATCACACTGTCCCCTGGGTATCACACTGTCCCCTGGGTATCAAACTTTTCCCTGGGTATCACACTGTCCCCTGGGTATCAAACTTTTCCCCTGGGTATCACACTGTCCCCTGGGTATCAAACTTTTCCCTGGGTATCACACTGTCCCCTGGGTATCAAACTTTTCCCTGGGTATCACACTGTCCCTGGTATCAACTTTCCCTGGGTATCACACTGTCCCCGGGTATCAAACTTTCCCTGGGTATCACACTGTCCCCTGGGTATCAAACTTTTCCCCTGGGTATCACACTGTCCCCTGGTATCACACTGTCCCCTGGGTATCAAACTTTTCCCTGGGTATCACACTGTCCCCTGGGTATCAAACTTTTCCCGGGTATCACACTGTCCCCTGGGTATCACACTGTCCCCTGGGTATCAAACTTTTCCCCTGGGTATCACACTGTCCCCTGGGTATCAAACTTTTCCCCTGGGTATCACACTGTCCCCTGGGTATCACACTGTCCCCTGGGTATCAAACTTTTCCCTGGGTATCACACTGTCCCCTGGGTATCAAACTTTTCCCTGGGTATCACACTGTCCCCTGGGTATCACACTGTCCCCTGGGTATCAAACTTTTCCCCTGGGTATCACACTGTCCCCTGGGTATCACACTGTCCCCTGGGTATCAAACTTTTCCCTGGGTATCACACTGTCCCCTGGGTATCAAACTTTTCCCTGGGTATCACACTGTCCCCTGGGTATCACACTGTCCCCTGGGTATCAAACTTTTCCCCTGGGTATCACACTGTCCCCTGGGTATCACACTGTCCCCTGGGTATCAAACTTTTCCCTGGGTATCACACTGTCCCCTGGGTATCACACTGTCCCCTGGGTATCAAACTTTTCCCTGGGTATCACACTGTCCCCTGGGTATCACACTGTCCCCTGGGTATCAAACTTTTCCCCGGGTATCACACTGTCCCCTGGGTATCAAACTTTTCCCTGGGTATCACACTGTCCCCTGGGTATCACACTGTCCCCTGGGTATCAAACTTTTCCCCGGGTATCACACTGTCCCCTGGGTATCAAACTTTTCCCTGGGTATCACACTGTCCCCTGGGTATCAAACTGTCCCCTGGGTATCACACTGTCCCCTGGGTATCAAACTTTTCCCTGGGTATCACACTGTCCCCTGGGTATCAAACTTTTCCCTGGGTATCACACTGTCCCCTGGGTATCACACTGTCCCCTGGGTATCAAACTTTTCCCGGGTATCACACTGTCCCCTGGGTATCACACTGTCCCCTGGGGTATCAAACTTTTCCCTGGGTATCACACTGTCCCCTGGGTATCAAACTTTTCCCCTGGGTATCACACTGTCCCCTGGGTATCAAACTTTTCCCCTGGGTATCACACTGTCCCGGGTATCACTCTGTCCCTGGTCACACTGTCCCCTGGGTATCAAACTTTTCCCTGGGTATCACACTGTCCCCTGGGTATCACACTGTCCCCTGGGTATCAAACTTTTCCCCTGGGTATCACACTGTCCCCTGGGTATCAAACTTTTCCCGGGTATCACACTGTCCCCTGGGTATCACACTGTCCCCGGGTATCAAACTTTTCCTGGGTATCACACTGTCCCCTGGGTATCAAACTTTTCCCCCGGGTTCACACTGTCCCTGGGTATCACACTGTCCCCTGGGTATCAAACTTTTCCCTGGGTATCACACTGTCCCCTGGGTATCAAACTTTTCCCTGGGTATCACACTGTCCCTGGGTATCACACTGTCCCCTGGGGTATCAAACTTTTCCCCGGGTATCACACTGTCCCCTGGGTATCACACTA